>NC_092360.1:18424339-18629754 GCF_030848805.1 Temnothorax longispinosus | reverse complement strand
TCTCAAACATTTTTGGTCCTTCGAGCCGGATCATCGCCGGCAACCGCGAGTTCGGGAGTGCCTCCTCCAACAGAAGACAACCATGAGTCTCGACCAGAGCAACATGGTCAGCAGCCAACACGAACTCTTCAAACGCATCTCAAGAGCCGAAGAGAACCTGAAGAAGATGGGGCAAGCAAACATCACCCTCGCCGCCATCGAGACCCGCATTCGCATCCTCGACGACCTGTGGGCAAAGTTCGAGAGTCAGCACGACCTGATTCGAAACTGCTACAAGGATTCTAGCCGCTACGCTGAAAGTGAGTACGCTCAATCAGACTTACTCGAGGCCGCCGAGATGGCTTACGTGCAGCAGCGTAGCGTCCTGTCCGGCGAGGCCGATCGCCGCAAGCCCGCGCAAGCCTCCACGCCGGTGGAGCACGGTAACGACCGCGCGTTGAAAACCTCGCTGCCCCGTATACAGCTGCCGCAGTTTTCGGGTGAATACGAGAAGTGGCCGTCCTTCCGCGACGTCTTTCGGTCGGTCATCGGCGATCAGTCGTCCATTTCGGCAGTCGAGCGGCTGCATTACCTCCGCTCGTGTCTCAAAGGTCCGGCTGAAAATTTAATACAGTCGGTAACGATCACCAGTGAGAACTACGATCGCGCGTGGGCAATTCTCAGTAAACACTACGAGAATAAGAGGGAACTGATCCGCTCCAACTTCGCCACGTTTACCGCCGTGGCGAAGATGAAGGGAGAAACGGCAGATGAGTTGAGCCGCGTCCACAACGCCGTCACGGCCGCAGTCAATGCTCAGGAGAGCATCAGGAGGCCCATTGAGTCTCACGGAATGGACCTCTTCAATCATCTGGTTGTCGAGCTCTTCGACCCGCGAACGCGACTTGAGTGGGAGTCCTCCACCCGCGACTCCGTCGATCCGCCGAATCATGAGGAACTCAAGGACTTCATCTCGAAGCGCATCCTCACGCTGAACGCCGCGAGACCGAAACCCGCCGCGAAAGCCCCCGATTCCACTCGATCCGCGAAGACCCACGTTGCGAAACAAGGGTCAAAAAACAGTTCCGATCCGCAGTGCGCCCTGTGCAAGGGGAAACACTCCTTGATGACGTGTAGTGACTTCAAATCCAAGTCCGCCGCAGACCGAAAGGCGGTTGTCGAGACCAGCCGATTGTGTTACAATTGCCTCGGCAATCACACCGTCGCGAAGTGTCAATCGACGAAGAACTGCTTCACGTGCAAGGCTCGTCATCACACGATGCTTCACGAGGCATACGTTCCCGCGTTAGCATCGACCGAGGTCAGCGCGCTGTCCGCTGTGCGCTCCGCTGACGACCGCAAGGCGATCCTCCTCGCGACCGCGCGAGTGACCGTCGCCGACCGCTACGGCAATCCGCATCCCGCTCGAGTCCTCATCGATCAAGGATCGGAGGTCTCAATCATCGCTGAGTCACTCGTACAACAGTTGCACCTGCAACGATCTCGCTCCGCCGTGTCGATTTTCGGAATCGGGGGGTCGAAATCCGGGTCAACCCGCGGGAAGGTGACGGTGAATCTCACGTCCGTGACGACCGGAGCCACGATTTCCGCCGTCGCGTTCGTGCTGCCTCGCCTTTCTCTGTACCAAGGCTCAACGACCAAGAAGAGCCCCGCCACGTGGCCCCATCTCAAAGGACTGCCTCTAGCCGATGCGCAGTTTTCGGCTGGAGATCCAGTCGAGTTACTTCTCGGAGCAGAAGTGTGCTCCACCATCCTCGAAGAGGGCCTTCGAAAGGGCGGGCCGCATGCCCCGATCGCGCAGAAGACAGCCTTCGGGTGGATTCTGTCCGGCGGCTGCGGTGCTTCAGCCCTCCACGCGCGCGGCAGCTTTCAAGCAACGGCCGACAACGAGCTGGCCGATCTCGTGCGCCGCTTCTGGGAGCAAGAAGCAGAGCCTTCCACTCCCGCCGCCCTCACGCCAGATGAACAGAGGTGCGAGGACCTTTATGTGCAAACGCACTCTCGCACGGAGACGGGACGGTACGTGGTTCGCCTACCGTTTTCCAAGGCGCCAACGACGTTGTCGAAAACTCGCCGACCGGCCGAACGCCTGCTGACCGCGATGGAGCGTAAGTTCCAAAGAGACGCCCGGTTCGGAGAGCTCTACCGTCAGTTCATGCGAGAGTACGAAGACCTGAAACACATGGAGTTAGCTACGGTCTCGCCATTCAACGAGGATGAGTATGGATGCTTCTTACCTCATCATGGAGTCCTCCGAGAATCAAGCACCTCCACCAAACTACGGGTGGTATTTAACGGGTCGCAAGAGACAATGTCCGGCGAGTCGCTGAATCGCCACCTCCTCATAGGCGCCAATTTGCTGCCCGCTTTAGCCGACGTGTTGACGCGCTGGCGCTGGCACCGCTACGCCTTCGTCACGGACATCGAGAAGATGTACCGGCAGATCCTCATCCACCCGGACGACAGGACGTACCAGTGCATCCTCTGGCGGTGCGCCCTCCTCGCCCTCGTGTGTGTATACCGGCTCCTCACGGTGACATACGGCCTCGCGTGCGCGCCTTTTCTTGCCATTCGCACGTTGCAACAGTTGGCTCATGACGAACAATCGCGATATCCGCAGGGAGCGATCGCATTGCGCGAAGACACCTACGTAGACGACGTTGTCTCGGGCGCGAACACTCTGTCCGCTGCGATCGCGAAACAAGCCGAACTCCGCGGACTGTGCACGGCGGGCGGGTTCCCGCTTCGAAAATGGGCCGCGAACGACGAGGAAGTGCTGTCAGGAGTCCCACCCGAGCACCGACTTCACCACGAACCGCACTCATGGGAAAACGACTGCTTTTCCACTCTCGGGTTGTTGTGGCACCCGAACGAGGACACGTTCGCGTTCGCGATTCACCCGCGCACCGTCACCGAACTCTCGAAGAGACGCGTCCTTTCGGAAACCGCACGTCTTTTCGATCCGCTTGGATGGCTCGCCCCCGTGGTCATTCGCGCGAAAATTCTCATTCAGTCCGCGTGGCTCCAGAGACTCGAGTGGGACGATCCTCTTCCCACCGCCGACGCGCAAAGCTGGAAGAGCTTCCTCGAGGAGCTGCCTCTCCTCTCCCGCTTACGCGTCAACCGCTGGCTTGGCAGCGGGGACGAAGACGCACTAGTGGAACTGCACGGCTTTGCCGACGCATCCGAGCGAGGATACGCCGCTGCCGTGTACCTCCGCATCATCAGGAACGGCACCGTGGCCATTCATCTGTTGGCCGCAAAGAGCAAGGTGGCCCCGGTCAGGCAGGTAACACTGCCACGGCTCGAGCTCACTGCCGCCGACTTGCTCACGTCTCTCACAGATCACACTCGTTCCACTTTGCGTCTGTTCACAGCACCCACGTTTCTTTGGTCCGACTCGCAGGTTACCCTGAAGTGGATTCAAGGACACGCTTCCCGCTGGAAGACCTACGTGGCGAACCGCGTGGCTCGCATTCAGCAACGGCTGCCTGACGCTCAATGGAGACACGTCCCCGGGAGGGACAACCCTGCGGACTGCGCCTCCAGAGGAATCGCCCCTGGCGAACTGCTGGAGCATCCCCTGTGGTGGACTGGACCCGCCTGGCTCCGCGAGGACCGATCTCACTGGCCGAGCGGAGACCTTGTGATGTCCGACGCCGATCTGCCCGAACAGAGAGTCGCGGCACACGTCGCCACCGAGAAAATCGAGGAGGAACCCGAGATGCTTCTCCGGTTTTCCTCCTTGCACCGGCTCCTCCGAGTCACGAGTTGGTGCTTGCGTTGGCGTCGCACCGCTTCCCGCACTACCGCACTTACACTGCACTCGACCGAAATCAATGACGCACTGCTGCTCTGGCTTCGCGTGGTGCAAGGACTGCACTTCACCAACGAGATCACGGCACTCTCTTCCAACCGCGCTGTGTCCCATCGCAGTTCGTTAGCGAGCCTGAGTCCATTCCTGGATGACCACGGCGTGCTGAGAGTCGGAGGCCGCCTTAAGCATGCTCTGCTTTCCACCGATGAGCGACATCCGATGATCGCACCGCCGTCCTCGTGGCTCACTCGGTTGCTCATCGAGTCGTGCCACCGTCGAGCACTGCACGGAGGAGTGCAGGTCACTCTCGGTTTACTCCGCCGTCGCTTCTGGATTCCTCGTGGCCGCTCAGTTGTCAAACAGCGGCTGCACCGCTGCATCACTTGCACCCGCTGGCGAGCCACGACACCGCAACCGCCGATGGGCGACCTTCCGAGAGGCCGAGTCACGCCAGCGCGTCCTTTTCTCCGGACCGGCCTGGACTACGCCGGCCCGATCCTCCTCCGCACGAGCAAGGGCCGCGGACATCGAGCGTACAAGGGCTTCATCGCCGTATTTGTGTGCCTCTGCACCAAGGCGGTGCATCTGGACGTCGTGTCAGATTACACGACGGACGCCTTTCTCGCAGCTTTCCGTCGCTTTATTTCCCGTCGAGGCCTCTGCGAGGAGATGTACTCAGATTGCGGAACTAATTTCGTGGGTGCCGATCGAGTCCTGAGGGAGCTCTTTCGAGCATCGTCTGCCGACGGCCGTCGCCTTGCTCACGCCGCCGCCACGGAGGGCATAACCTGGCACTTTAACCCTCCGGCTGCGCCGCACTTCGGAGGACTGTGGGAGGCCGCCGTGAAGTCGACCAAATTCCATCTCCGTCGGGTCATTGGGGAGACGACGCTCACTTTCGAGGAGATGAGCACTCTCCTCTCTCAGGTCGAAGCCTGCCTTAATTCCAGGCCGCTGCAGGCTTTGTCCGACGATCCGGACGACATATCCGCTCTCACACCGGGCCACTTTTTGATCGGCGCTCCTCTCCTGGCCGTGCCCGAACCTGCCTTGAACGACGCCGCTGAGAGCTCACTTTCCCGGTGGCAACACCTCCAAAAAATGCGCGATCATTTTTGGTCACGGTGGTCGCACGAGTATATCATCGGGATGGCAACTCGATCAAAGTGGCTCAAACCCGAGGACGCACCCGCCGTCGGCTCTCTGTGCTTGGTGCGATCTGAAAGCACGCCACCGAGTCGATGGCCACTGGCCCGCATCGTTCGAGTGCACCCCGGAGACGACGGCATTGTACGCGTAGCCACTATCCGCACCGCCACGTCCGAGCTGGTTCGACCACTGTGCAAGCTCGTGCTTCTCCCGGGGGCTGAGAACCAGCCGCCGCCGACGGATGCGTGAGCTCACCGACACTCGCTGTCACTTTATTGTCTCATTGGCCTTCAGCCTGCAATTTTCTTGTAATAATGTAATTCATTCTCGTCACGTATTCGTCTGTTTCGGCCCTCTGCCACTGTCAAACCAAGCAACCGCTTATTTCGGTTTTCCGCCTCAACTCAATGATTTGTGCAACACGTGAAATCACTTTCGCGCATCACTTCACTTCTCTTTACTTTTCGCATGTCACCGAACTCGCGTTACGCTTATATCGCGAATATTTATGTGTCTCGCTCGGGATCGTCGCACGTTATGACACTGCGCAGGCGCACCACGCCGCTGGCGCTCGCCTGCACCACGCGCCGAAATCGATCGCATATCGATTCTGTCGACCGCGACGTCGGGCGCCTCATCGAGCGAGCCATCGAACACACTGTCCTGTTTCGTCAGGCATGACGAGGCGGGCGGGATGTTTGAGATCGAAGACTTAGCATCGCGACGAAGTCGCGTTCGGCTGCATATCAGCACATGCACGCTTGCAGCAAATTGAGTAAATTAATATTCGCGTGAAATGCCGCTCAAGAATTGTCACGGAATATTCGGTATAGCATGGATCTTTCGGGATTAGCTAGAAACTTTAACATTGTAATCAATAATAAAGTCAAACAACAACGCTAGAACAAAGGAACGATCCATGCTATACACAAAGCACTCGAAAACAGGTGACGACCCCGTCGGGTCGCCACGTGAAACCAGTGACGTCAGCTCCATGACGCGGGACTCCAACGGCCAATCACCCTGCCGAAATTCTGAGAAATCTGCAGGGAGGGAGTTTCGCCTCGGAGGTGTTAAAAGGACCGCCGCTGCGCCGCGGGATCGATTTCGCTCGCAGATCACAGAAAACCGCTTTTCGTACCGCTTTACGCCGCTTTGCACACCGCTTTTCGCTATTCCGCGTTTTGAACACGCTTTCGCCGCGTCGCTCGCCGCAGCTTCTGTGCGCGCTTCACGGCTTTCTTTGGCTACAAGGAAAAGAACTGTAAATACCTGTACATATACATTTTCGAATATATCTGTTTTATTTTTCAATTCTGTACTTGTCCCCTTTTTTTGTGGTCGTCTTCTACCTCGCGCTTTCTCGCGCTACCGCGTGCTCTCGAACAGGTATACATATACAAATGTGTGTATGTGAACATGTATGTCACACATACAAGATTAAATCAGATTAAATTAATATATGCATATATCAACGGCGAGTACATATTCAATGGTGCGAAACTAGGTGTGATCTTAAGGCGAGTTATTGGTGTGTTAAACTATTATTTAGCTCAAATAATTAAACTGCAGTTTGGTTTTGCACCATCTAAATTGCGATTAAACAAACTGAAAATTTAGAGTTATAACAATATTTTGGCAATTCCAGATTAATTAACTAATAAAATGTTTACAGTAAAAAGGGATCTTCTGGATCTGTGGACATATTTGAAAATTGCATTCGATTTAGATGGAGTGCACAAAGGGGAGAGAGTGACTCTCAATGTAGAGGATGAATCCCTTCTGATAAACACAGAGTTGGGAGCAAATTACAGATCTGGTGAGTTTATTGAGTTGAAAGTCGGTGTGTATTTGGTGTGAAATGTGTTGGTGAGAAAAATATATATACATACGTATGAAAGAGACAGTGCTTGTGTGTATATGGGCTAGCACATATACATATAACACTCGCACACATAAGTAAATACTTTATGCTCTCTTTAATTTAAAAATCAATTAACAAAATAATTTTGCAAAATTTAAAAATTAATCATTTTGATGGGTAATGCGGGTAGTATGTATTTGTTGTTCGATATTATATTACCTAAATTACTTAAATAGATGTATGAGAAGTCTTGTTGTTCGGATCATTATACGTCTGTTTGCCTTGGTGTCAGCCATACTTGTTGTTCGGTCAACTGACTCTTAGGCATAGTCCATATGGCTACAATTAAATCTTCATGCTAAAATGCAGGACTCTAATTACCAAATCTTATGCAGAGAAAAGAATGCTGTCGGATAGGTTATGGAAGAGCCTATTAATCTGGCGTGAGGACAAACTCCTCAATGACCTGCCGCTGGAGATGCCGAGGACTCCATCTGAGTGTCACCCAGCTACCGGTGAAGCAAGTGTTGAAATTGTTGAAAAATCGGAGAAGCGAGATAAGGAAGGTGTGGACGGTGAGATAGGTGAGTTTGGCGACGGTGGGATAGGCGAGTTTGGCAACGGTGAGATAGGCGAGTTTGGCAAAGGAGTGATGGTGAGTTTGTTGGCCAATATGGCCACGGTAAGGTCGCCAAAGAGGGTAAAACTTTACCTATGATAGTTGGTAATGAAATTATTGTATCTGACCCCAAGACTAGTGACCACCTCAAACGCATTAAAGATAGCATTAAACCTAATCCTCCAGTCTCAAAGAAGACATTACTCGAAGATTCAGAAATCAATGAACTTCCAGCTTTGACCAAAGTTAGAATGCAAGAAACCAAAATCTCAGAAATGACGAGTGTCCTCTCGAAATTCTGTACCATTACCACCAAGACGATGGAGCAATTTGGTGCGTCGTTGCTCCAGCTGAATCAGCTGATTAAAATTATGAGAGAGGAGTGGGGCACACAGATCACTAGATTGGACAATGTGGTTGGTAAATTGGTTACCACGTACAATCTAGTAGATATTGAAGATGAGGGAGAATATGAGATAAATGATAAAAGGAAACAAACTGAGTATGTGGCAACCGGCGATAATGAAAGTTTAGAATCTAAAATCTCGAGTGCAGTCAAAGAACAACTGAAAAATTTGAGGCGCGAAGATTTGACGCACAGTAAAGATAAAGCTGATAATTCGTTGATTAATACAGTTAAAGATACCTTAAAACTTGAATTCATAAATAAAGGTGCGAATGAGGCGTGATTACAAATTGAACTTAAATATGAAATATGAACATTTCTATGATTACTTTTCATCGGAACTTAGAACATGTAATTTACTACATATAATAGATAATTCTATTATTTCCAACATACAAGATGAAAGTGTATTAAATGAGCAAAAATTTAAAGTTAGAGATATCTTAATAAATCATATTGATTCATATTATCATGCTAAAATAGTACATATGTAAAACCCAGGGGAGATTTTAAATAAAATTAAAGAGATTAAAAGGCGTGAAATAAATGTAACCTCTCATTCAGTAAGAAAGCAATTGTACAACATGAAATATATAATCGGTAAAACAAAGGCGAGTGAATTCTGTGAAAAGTTTGAAGAGATTATTAGAAATTATGAGAATTCTCCGGGTGCCACACCTCTGTCTGAAAACGAAAAACGAGATGCCTTCTACAATGCTGTTATGATCTCAGTGCCGCAAATACAATCAATAGAGTTTGTCACCAAAAACTCTAACGGTGCGAGTCTTTCATATGACCAATTAAAACTTCTTGTTATGCAAGACGAAGCGGCGCGAAATCAGGTGAGAGGTGGGCAAAATGAGGTGAGGACAGCAAATTTGGCTAACTTGGAAAACGTACGTTGCTATGAATGTCAAGGCTATGGACACATAGGTGCGAAGTGTCCAAGGAGAGGTCTGTCTGGCAGACAATGCTACAACTGCGGTGAGTTTGGAGACCACAGGGCGGCGGAATGCCCCAATTCTCCAAAGAAATTCAATCAACAGAGAGGAGGATACAGGTATAATAATGTTCGTTCCCGAGGTCGAGGTATTAACCAAAGACGAGGTTTAAAACGAAAAGCTGAGTATAATGGAAAATCAGAAAATGCGAAAAGAGGAAAATATAATGGTCCTAGAGAAAAGGGCAGAAACAATTACAAAAATACTAACAATAGGTGCGATAAAGGTGGGAACAAAGGAAATAATTCAGATCAAGGGACTCAACAGAACGGCGGAAACTCTACAGAGAAAACAAATAATCATAAAGGTGAGCATGATATTTTAAATCTAGCGAGTGGTGCCGTGTCCCTGATAGCTGATAATTTCGATATCACGAATACTAAAACTAGGTGTTTGAATACTGAATCAATAAGTCAAAATAGATTCTTTTCGAATTTTCTAGCAGATTCAGGTGCGACCGAACATTTAACGAATTCTAAAATTATTTTCAAGACATTTGATGAATTTGATAACGGTGTGATTAAATGTGCTAACAAAGATGAGTCAGCGGACTTAAAAACGGAGGGAGCTGGAAATATTGAAATTAGATTAGAGAACGGTAACTTACTAGAAATAGACAAAGTCATTTGCGCAGAAGCTCTTACAGAGAATTTATTGTCACTACGAAAATTTGCAGAGATGGGGTTAGGTATATATTTAGACAATGAAAAGATTGATATTTTTGACCCTATTTCTGAAAAATTATTTATTACTGGTGTGTATAAAAGACCATATTGGATAATAGAACTAGAAATTCTTAAAGATAATAGGTATGATAAAACATCACATAAAATAGTGAACAGGCGAGTTATAGCAAATTTAGCTGAAAAAATATCAGGTGCGAGAAAATATATTACTCGTAGTGTGACAGCCAAAGAAAAGACAAATAAACTCTGAAACTGACAAAATACCGAAAGAATCTGAAAAGAGCGTACAAGAATATTGATGAGAATATTGGTGAGAATATTGGTGAGAATATTGGTGAGAATATTGATGAGAATATTGGTGAGAATATTGGTGAAAATATTGGTGAGACTATTGGTGAGAATATTGGTGAGAATATTGGTGAGAATATTGGTGAGAATATTGGTGTGAATATTGAGATTCATGATGAGATTTTAAATTCAGGAGGGAGAGATGATAAAGGTGAGAATGAGAAAGATATTGATAGAAAAGCGTACGAACACTCTAATTTTGATGTGACTATTTGGGACCGTAAACTTAGTAATATTGATGAGTTACCTATCGTAGAGATACCCAATTCAGAATCGCCCTTTTTAGAAAATTATAAAAAATTTGCAGAAAATAACAAAGCGATGCTGTGGCACGTTAGATTCGGCCACGCGTCAATTGCGTATCTAAAAGCTTTACAATTAAAGTTTCCTGATAACAAACAATTAAAGGAAGCAGTATTTGACCAATCTCTTTTAGATTGTGTGAGGTGTGTAAGATTTTGAGATTCAATACTTTGCCTTTTAAAACTACTCGTAGGAGAGCGACAGAACCGTTACAGATAATACATGGAGATGTCATGGGTCCGATTACACCACTTTCTCATCCTAAGGGCTATAGATATATTTCAGTGTGGATAGATGATTTATCTAGATTAGCAATGGCATACCCAATGAAGACGAAAAGTGACACAGGTCACTGTTTAGAGATGTTTGTGAGAAGTGCTCAAAACCTACCAGGTTATGACGCTAAGGTGTGTTATTTGCGTACTGACCAGGGAACAGAATATACGGGTGGCTATACAATCGAGGTTTTAAATAAATTAGGTGCGGAATTACAACTAGCATGTCCTGATACACCTCAACATAATGGGGTCTCTGAGCGCTTCAATCAGACAATCCAAACTAAAGTAAGATCATATATTTATGATGCGAATTTAACAGAAAATTTATGGGATTTAGCCTTAAGTGCAGCCGTTTATGCTTATAATAGAACTCCTCACAAATCCAACGATATGGTTATTCCATTAGAAAGATTTGCCTCACATCATAGCTTTTACATAGATCAAATTAAGAGATTTGGGTGCGTGGCTTATATTAAAGTTCAAAGAAAAACAGGTCCGAAATTTAGATTTGAGGGAAGGCGAGTTATTCTGGTGGGATATACTCCTACGGGATATATATTTCTCAAGCCTGAGGAAGGCAAATATTATGAGAGTAGAAATGCAAAGTTTAATGAAAAGATTGTATACGGAAATAAATACAAGAAAAGTGACATTAACGATCCTCTTTTAGTCTTAGAAGAAGTAGATAAAGAAAAATGGTTCGTTTTTAATTAAGGTGAGAATAAACCCGAAGAGTTTTTAAAACCGGAGGGAGAACCTAAGCGTAAAAGAGGTAGACCTAGAAAAATTGAATTAAATCCTAAGATATTAAAACCTGAAAATGAAGCAGAGACTAACGGTGAGTCTGTAAATGATACTAGTTTTTCTAACCTACAAATTGACGAAAAGTTAAAAGCTGATGCGTTATTCAATGCAGAATCTGAACAAGCAGAAATTAAAGATAATGATGAATTATATCATGCTCTTTTAGCTGATATTAATCTAGATCCTATTAACTATAAAGAAGCTATGTTGACAAAAGATAAGAGACTGTGGCAGAAAGCAATCGAAGACGAATTAAATTCTATGAACAAAAATGAGGTGTGGGAATTGGTGAGTCGTCCAACAATAACAAGTGATGGTAAAAAGGCTAATATTATAGATTCAAGGTGGGTTTTCAAACAAAAGATCGAATCAGATGGGAAAATTAAACATAAGGCGCGACTTGTCATTCGAGGCTTCAAAGATAAAAACTATTATGAACTAAGAGAGACATATGCTCCTGTATCAAGATTGCCTCTGGTGCGTTCTGTAATCGCAATAATTAATAAACACGATTTAGATGTTTGCCAGTTGGATGTGAAAACAGCATTTCTTAATGGAACTATTGATGAGGTAATTTACATGGAAATACCTGACGGTGCGAATTATACTGATAAAGATAAAAGAGAAAAGGTGTGTAAACTTAAACGAGCTCTTTATGGATTACGTATAAGTCCAAAGCGTTGGAATATCAGATTCACTGAAGCTGCTCTGAAAATGGGACTTCAGAATTCAGAATTAGAACCTTGTATGTTTACTTGGAGAAATGAGAATAAGTACTTAATTTTGCTTTTATATGTAGATGATATATTAGTGGCGAGTAATGATAAAGATAAATTAGAAGAGGTTAAGACAGGTTTAAGTAAAGAATTTGAAATGACAGTGCTAGGTGAACCAAAAGAATTTCTGGGTATAGCTATAAGGCGAGACAGACAGAACAAAATAATTGAATTAACCCAAGAAAAATATATAAGTAAAATCTTAGCTAGGTTCAACTTTAGCGAAGCACATGCTCAGAAAACGCCAATGGTTACTACTCAAGTAGCTAACAGAGAGAGAAAGTTGCGTGAGACGGACATTGACGGTGATATACTATTAACTACAGAAAACAAAGAAAACGTTCCTTATAGAGAAGCAGTGGGCAGTTTGTTGTATCTGGCAGGTGCGACAAGACCCGACATTTCTTATGCTGTTAACGTAATAAGTAGACACCAAATGAATCCAACTATTGATGATTGGAAAATGGTTAAAAGAGTGTTTAGATACTTGAAAGGAACGAAAAGCTTGGGGCTAAGATATTTAGGTGAGACAAATGATATACAAAGTTATTCTGATGCAAGTTTTGCAGATTGCAAGAATTCTTTAACTACATGTGGATTCGCGATCACATTATATGGAGATGCGATAATCTGGCGAACACATAAACAATCGTATGTTGCGTTATCAACATGCCAAGCAGAATATGTCGCTATGAGTGAGGCGTGTCAAGAGATGATGGCTATTAGTAATTCACTAAAGTTAATTTTGACTGAGTCATTCTTCCCCATGACTTTATGGTGCGATAATAGAGCTGCGGGAAGTAGTGCTGAAACTAATGGTGGGAATAAATTAAGACATATGACTGAGGTGAGAGAGCATTATGTCAAAGAGTGTGTTCAAAGAAACCATGTAAAGGTCAAATGGATAGCATCTAAAGATCAATTGGCTGATTTGTTTACAAAGCCTCTTGCTTTTGAATTACATAGCTATCTAGTAGGCGAGCTTATGAATACTAAATCTTAATTTGTTTAGTAATTTATATTTAATCATTCACAGGAAATAAGTAAGCGGAAAGATAAGGCGTGAGGCGTGTTTTTGGCGAGGATCTAGCTTAAAAACTATCAAAGACTAAGAGCGGGAGGGAGTGTGAGACTACTGGAGCGCCCTGCTCTTATCTCTCTACTTCCTCTACTCTCCCCTCCTCGGGGGTGTACCGATGCTGCGCGGGCCGAATAGGCCCCGACGCGCACAGACGAGATCTGGCCGCGTTAAGAAGCGGTTGTTATAAAGGAGAGTTACAATATACATTTATATATAGTTATTAATAAGAGTGTTTTTCTTAATTCGACCCACTCCCGGCACCACGATCCTCTCAAAAATATTAATTTCAGACATATTTCTACTCTCCTATAAAGGCTATAAATAATATTCGAAGAACTTTCTTATTGAAAAGATATTTTTAAGGGCTAACAATTAACAGCTTTCTGCAATGTCGTTGGTTTTTTGATGACAGTCAAACTAGCCGCACAGAAACCAGCCGCATTCAGGGGCGAATAGGGCCTCTGCGGGGCCCCGGCGCAAAAAATTTTGCATTTTGCATTTAAATTAATAAAAACTCTACAGATCAGTTATATAAAGAATAAACATTATCACAAAATTTATTTCAAGTGCATCTAAGCATGTTGAGTGAAGAACTTTGCGATTTTCCCGCAGTTTTCATTACGCGTTATAGAGATTCGTGACATATATTGAATATAATAATTCTTAGCGGTCTTGTGCCACTTTTAAATGAGCTGGGGATTGTTATACAAAAAATAAACAATACGAAAAAATTTATTTCAAGTGCATCTGAGGATGCTGAGTGAAGAAATTTGCGATTTTCCCGCATTTTTATTAATAAAATCGAAAATTTCTTTACTCAGCATGCTCAGATGCACTTTAAATAAATTTTTTCATATTGTTTATTCTTCGTATAACAATCCCCAGCTCATTTAAAAGTGGCACAGGACCACTAAAAATTATTATAGTCAATTTTTTCGCAGTTTTCGTTACGCGTTATAGAGATTTGTGACATATATTAAATTTAATAATTTTTGGTGGTCCTGTGCCACTTCCGTATGAGTTGGAGATTGTTATACGAAGAATAAACAATATGAAAAAAATTATTTCAAGTGCATCTGAGCATGCTGAGTGAAGAAATTTGCGATTTTCCCGAATTTTTTGTAATAAAATCGCAAATTTCTTTATTCTGCATGCTCAGATGAACTTGAAATAATTTTTTTCATATTGTTTATTCTTCGTATAACAATCTCCAGCTCATTTAAAAGTGGCACAGGACCACTAAAAATTATTATAGTCAATTTTTTCGCAGTTTTCGTTACGCGTTATAGAGATTTGTGACATATATTAAATTTAATAATTTTTGGTGGTCCTGTGCCACTTCCGTATGAGTTGGAGATTGTTATACGAAGAATAAACAATATGAAAAAAATTATTTCAAGTGCGTCTGAGCATGCTGAGTGAAGAAATTTGCGATTTTCCCGCATTTTTATTAATAAAATCGCAAATTTCTTTACTCTGCATGCTCAGATGAACTTGAAATAATTTTTTTCATATTGTTTATTCTTCGTATAACAATCTCCAGCTCATATGGAAGTGGCACAAGACCAGTAAAAATTATTATAGTCAATTTTTTCGCAGTTTTCGTTACGCGTTATAGAGATTTGTGACATATATTGAATTTAATAATTTTTGGAGGTCCTGTGCCACTTCCGTATGAGTTGGAGATTGTTATACGAAGAATAAACAATATGAAAAAAATTATTTCAAGTGCGTCTGAGCATGCTGAGTGAAGAAATTTGCGATTTTTCCGCATTTTTTATAATAAAATCGCAAATTTCTTCACTCTGCATGCTCAGATGAACTTGAAATAATTTTTTTCATATTGTTTATTCTTCGTATAACAATCTCCAGCTCATATGGAAGTGGCACAAGACCAGTAAAAATTATTATAGTCAATTTTTTCGCAGTTTTCGTTACGCGTTATAGAGATTTGTGACATATATTGAATTTAATAATTTTTGGTGGTCCTGTGCCACTTCCGTATGAGTTGGAGATTGTTATACGAAGAATAAACAATATGAAAAAAATTATTTCATGTGCGTCTGAGCATGCAGAGTGAAGAAATTTGCGATTTTCCCGCATTTTTTATAATAAAATCGCAAATTTCTTCACTCTGCATGCTCAGATGCACTTGAAATAATTTTTTTCATATTGTTTATTCTTCGTATAACAATCTCCAGCTCATATGGAAGTGGCACAAGACCAGTAAAAATTATTATAGTCAATTTTTTCGCAGTTTTCGTTACGCGCTATAGAGATTTGTGACATATATTGAATTTAATAATTTTTGGTGGTCCTGTGCCACTTCCGTATGAGTTGGAGATTGTTATACGAAGAATAAACAATATGAAAAAAATTATTTCAAGTGCGTCTGAGCATGCTGAGTGAAGAAATTTGCGATTTTCCCGAATTTTTTGTAATAAAATCGCAAATTTCTTTATTCTGCATGCTCAGATGAACTTGAAATAATTTTTTTCATATTGTTTATTATTCGTATAACAATCTCCAGCTTATATGGAAGTGGCACAAGACCAGTAAAAATTATTATAGTCAATTTTTTCGCAGTTTTCGTTACGCGCTATAGAGATTTGTGACATATATTGAATTTAATAATTTTTGGAGGTCCTGTGCCACTTCCGTATGAGTTGGAGATTGTTATACGAAGAATAAACAATATGAAAAAAATTATTTCAAGTGCGTCTGAGCATGCTGAGTGAAGAAATTTGCGATTTTCCCGCATTTTTATTAATAAAATCGAAAATTTCTTTACTCAGCATGCTCAGATGCACTTTAAATAAATTTTTTCATATTGTTTATTCTTCGTATAACAATCCCCAGCTCATTTAAAAGTGGCACAAGACCACTAAAAATTATTATAGTTAATTTTCTCACAGTTTTCGTTACGCGCTATAGAGATTTGTGACATATATTGAATTTAATAATTTTTGGAGGTCCTGTGCCACTTCCGTATGAGTTGGAGATTGTTATACGAAGAATAAACAATATGAAAAAAATTATTTCATGTGCGTCTGAGCATGCAGAGTGAAGAAATTTGCGATTTTCCCGCATTTTTATTAATAAAATCGAAAATTTCTTTACTCAGCATGCTCAGATGCACTTTAAATAAATTTTTTCATATTGTTTATTCTTCGTATAACAATCCCCAGCTCATTTAAAAGTGGCACAGGACCACTAAAAATTGTTATATTCAATATATGTCACGAATCTCTATAACGCGTAATGGAAAATGCGGGAAAATCGCAAATTTCTTCACTTAGCACGCTTAAATGCACTTGAAATAAATTTTTTCGTATTGTTTATTTTTCGTATAACAATCTCCAGCTCATTTAAAAGTGGCACAGGACCACTAAAAATTGTTATATTCAATATATGTCACGAATCTCTATAACGCGTAATGGAAAATGCGGGAAAATCGCAAATTTCTTCACTCAGCATACTCAGATGCACTTGAAATAAATTTTGCGACTATGTTTATTCTTTATATAACTGATCTGTAGAATTTTTATTAATTTAAATGCAAAATGCAAAATTTTTTGCGCCGGGGCCCGCAGAGGCTATTCGCCCCTGAATGCGGCTGGTTCTGTGCGGCTAGTTTGACTGTCATTGGTTTGTTTTTTTTGCGCAAAAAGCACGTCAAAAGAACTATCTTACACCGTCAGTTCTTTTTTACGTACTTAAGTAAACGCGTTACTTTAGCGCCACGTGTACTAGAGTCGGAAAACGCGGCGGTTAGATAACAAAAGGCAGCGAAAATATGTTTATTCTAAAACCTTCCTTTCCGTCGCAGCTACGATAGCATAAACGACAACCAACCACTCACAATGCTGACCTAGTTGCCGCCACGTATAATGTCCTAAAATAGAACGAAGCGGAACAAATCGGGATAGCGCGACAGGGCGACGAGGAATCTGTCGCTGGATCTCCCGATGATCGTCGGGACTTTCCTAACTTATTTACGCCGCGACGCGATAAATCGGGCGCGACCGAAAACGATACAGTCAAATACGAGGAGTAAGCCGCTCGACAATTTTAGAAATTAGCTGTTTGAGAGAGTTAACTTCACTGCTAATCTCCATTCAATTTCAGTTCGATGGATATTGTGAATCAATGATTCGTTCGCAATATATCTTTCCATTTTATGTAGAAGTCGAAGTTGGGGCAACCTGCGCGTGAAAATAAAAGTCAATTGAAACAAGCACTACTATAATAATAATAATAATAATAATAATAATAATAATAATAATAATAATAAGTACGAGTAACGACGTAATTAGCGATTAGATTGTTTCATCCAAGAGCGAATCATGGTAGTCAATCTAATAGGTATACGCGTGTGCCTGCTAAATCCGCATCTCGGTTTCATATTTGTTTCTGTCAAGATGTCGGCAAGTTTTACTATCATAAATTGCATCAGAAAGATTAGATAGTCTCCTACGAATAATTTGTACGAGCGAAACGATCTCTTTGTATGTATAGGAGTACGCTCGACACAGCCGCACGTAAATATCTCGCGGTAGTGATAAACCAATTTAATTAGGGTTCGAATTCGCGAGGCGAACTAATAATTAGCGGTCACGCAGCTAATAACTGTCTGTCCGTAATAATTTGGTGGTTTTCCTTCATCGCGGGAATTGCTCGTTGGTCAGATTGCGCGGCGCCTGTCGATAGTACCATCGCTGTGATTCGATAAAAAAGGGATCTTGCATATCCCGCGTTATTGATCACCGTTTCACGACAAACTGTAGTTTTTCCACTTCCGAGGTATAAAAATAAACTACTCGATCGATCGCAATACGCGAGCGTATAAACGAGGGGAATGGTTTCCCCTGTACACAGCTTACACCAAAAATTGAGATGTAGCGATTTCACACGTCGGCGCTGCGTGGAATTTTAAAATTTTTAATAAATCTCGCTTTGCAATTTAAGGAAAATAATAAGCTATCACAGATAAATCTTGTAGCAAAAATTGTTATATGGATTCTATAAATGTAGTAATTTTTATTTATAAAATCATTACCGTGTATATAATTATTTAGAATGCAAATATACATTACGTATTACATTAATTACTAAATAACTATAATAGTTGGTAATTTTAAGTTTAGTTTTTGTAATATTCTCGGTAATATTCTATAAATTGCAGTTAAATTATTAGATAATGGCTTAGCATGTTATGATAATTAGTATATATATTAATAATAAGGTAATCAGTATAATTCTGATAAAATAAAGCAGCCCCTTTGTCAGTTTCTATTAAAATCTCAATTAAGTAGACGAAAATTCTCCCGGGTCACTCATCGCAATATTTCGCACGTGTCTCTCTGATATTGAAAAAAGAGTAATTCGGTATACGTCACATTCGTCATCCGACAATAACAATTTATAAACGGGACATAATATACATTTCGTGCAATCGTTAAAGTCATAAAAATTCCATATCCCCACTGCCCGCCGATCGGAATGGACCGCTGTTTGCGAAACAGAAGGATCAATCTGATTGAATTTTATGGATGAAAAGCGAAATAACAGCGTGCAATCCATTTTTTTTCAATATACCAAACTGTGCTCGGTGTGTTCAAAACTAATAATAGTTGTAAAATAAATATTTTATCTTTGATACACGTTTTGCTGTCGTGCAGTTATGCAGGTTATCGTCTTACCGTGATAAATATAAACACGATAGAAATAAAAGGACAAAGAAACGAGGAGAGGACAAAGAGAATAAATACATGTCTAGTTAACTAGACATGTGGTTCTGCACAATCACATATGGCTGGTTACATATAATTATCCGCGGTGTCCAATTAAAAGCTCGCGATGTGTTCACCTGGTTTATCGATGCCTAGATTTAATTATTACAACTATTCGGGCTTATTGATTTCGTTTTGCGTCCGTTCGCGCTGGCGACAGTTGGGATACATATCTGCAGATGCCCGTCTCTCGTGGCGCGCGATGGCACAATTCTGATTTGAAATAATTACCGGCCAATATCGGTATATCGGCTGCTGATGAAAATAGATTACACAATACACAGTGAGGACAAGGCGAAAAAAGGGGGCAGGCCAAGTGTCACACATTCGGCATAAAAATTTATTATACGCGCGTTGCGAGTACGTTAAATATTTAGAAAACCTAATTTCGACCCGCGTAAAATTTTCCATGTTGTAAATGCAGTGAAACGTATCCCGAGCCAATTATTGCGTATCGCGAGTAAACACGAAGATAATTTTCTCGAACGTATCAAGAATTACATTGGCTTCAATGAATATTTACATGATTTTATATGTATCGTGTATCGGCATCGTTTGCGCGATAACAGCTAATAAAACATCTCGATCTCATTGTCAGTTTTATCATCGATGCGACATGCGATAATTGCGCTCTTACAAAATGTAAACAGATGTAATAGACGGAGAGCCAATACTCGAAGTGGATCAGTTCAGTTTTGTTCCCATTATAGAATAACATTAATTCGATTTCTGTTAATTAATTCAATCGCACAGCTAAGTATATTAATTTATTCGCAGAGATTACTTATATAACGCTTCCTCTCGCGCGTGGTTTTTATTCAGCGTAATGTAACGATACATCATTGACACGTGGTAACACTGGAACGTCTTGGAAAGAAGGGAAGATCGGAAAGGGGGGAATATAAACGGCAAAGCGCCTTTATCGATCCTCTGCACGCAGTTAATTCGACGCAACTCATTACTTAATAAAAGCGGGATATATTTATAACTCGAGCTTCCCTATAAATTCTGACCTATAAGGATATTAAAAATATAACGGCCGCGACACGCGAATAAAAAAAGATATAAAGGTTAAGTCCACGCGCCGCTCGTCGTTCCGTTCATGGCGCAACGTTTATTGCCGGACTGCCGCCGCCAGCGGCGCGCGCTCGTGATAGCCGCCGGCATTAATGCCCGATCTACAATAGCTGTAGTAAGCTCATAGTAAGCCTCAAGCCGTAAGAAATTGACCAATTACAGGCGAATGTGAGGAGAATGATCGACTGTGATTGGTCAATTTCTTACATTTGAGGCTACTACACAGCTTACTACAGCTATTGTAGATCAGGCATAATGCTCGCTGCGGATTTACGTGATTGTGATAACGTGCAAAAACTGTGCGGCTCGCTTTTTATTGTTTTAAACGTTTCTAAAGCCTTTACGCAGCGCGCGCGCTTCTAAAGCCACGACGAAACGCAGAACGCGCGGCGGAGTCGCGACGCGGATTAAAAAGAGGATTGAATAGAGGATTAATTATCTCGCTGCGCAGATAACGAACGACGATTCAGCACGCGATTCCAAACGCGGATGTCGAATCTTGCTTCTAACTTTCTCGGATCTCATGCGGCATCCCATCTACGTGAAGCGATAACTCTCTAGCCAAATGCAGCTAAATCTTGATAAAAAAAATATATATATAAAAAAAAAAACATAAAAGGTTGGTTGGAAGTTTTACACATAAAGTCTGGACGTAAAAAGATTTCCGTACTTTACTTTAAATATTATTTCGTAGTTATATTGGAAATACGTGACAAATATATTCGTATTACTTACATTTGGTTAGACACGTTTTATACTTACAAAGAAACTTGAGATAATTTTATCGAAAAAGGTATTATAAATATTAAATTCGTATTGATATTTTTTTCATCGAAAAGCTCTTATGAAATGGTTTTTTACCCAGTCGCTTCTGTTTTATCCATTAAAAAAAATTAATTATGTTAATATATTCATCTAAAAATGTTATTTTTTTCATTGTGATTGTTCAATGATCTCCATAAAACCCCGAAGACAATAGCCCCGAAAATTCGTCTTTCAGATCGATCCTGCTGACATGCGTGATCCGCAAGAGTCCGACCGAAAATTCGATTTTGGTCGCGACCATGTTTTGGTTTGGCCAAAAATCGGAGTATCGGTTAGATCTCGGTTTTGGCCGAAATTGAAAAAGAATTTCGGCAACATAGCCGAAACTGTTTATTTTCCACAGATTTTTCAAAGACCTATTTAAAAATATTTTTATTTTATATTTAGACATTTTGTTATTATTGAAATAATAAGATTGTGATACTACGCACTCTCGGAAAGGATTTCTAATAACGAAACAAAAAATATTCTTGACATGTTTATTCTCATCATCCGAACCAGTATAAAAATAAAAGAATATTAAGATTAAATTAATAATTCCTATTCTCCTCTGTCAAAAAAAAATAAGATTGACTTAATATCTTAAGACAAGAGTAATATATATAAATTGAAGCTTATATATTCTTGCGTTTAGACTAAATCTTCATGTGATGTTAGCCGTGTTAGCGCCACAATATTTAGCGCGAAACCGATGTGTGCTACCGTCTTTCGTCAACGTCAATAACGTGATACGCTATTGACCGAGAACGAAGCGTAAGTGTTTACATCAACGTCGTAGTCGTGGATATAAAGTAAAGCAGAGTAAAACGTAAGTCATGAAAGGCTATTGTATAACAACCTTTTTCGTCTTACGTTTTTCTTTGCCTTAATTAATATCTATGCTACGACAGACATCTCGTTCTCTCAGCCATAACGCGAGTAACGTGTTCGTGCCTATGGTGAATCTGATTTATTATGAATAAAAGTTTACCAAATAATATCTGTGTTTTCGCTCATAACATCTGTGTTTCAAAAACCTTTACTTTATTTTATCGCAAAAAGAATCTTGGAAGAATAACATAAAATGCCTGACAATCTATATACACTAAGAAAAAAATGTCCTGGATTTTAGTAAATATTTTAGTTTGCATACTTACAACTGTGACTCTGTTTAATATTGTTAAACGTCCCGATCTATATCGAAGTCGAAATTCCATCTTAAGCATTTTAGCACCGCCATTTCAAACACCGAGCCTAAATAGTTCGTATCGTCGCGACTTTCGGCGGAGCGACTTTTACGGATAAACAGTGGAGACAAAGCATTGCCGAGCGAATTAGAGATAAACACATTCTTTTGTCTTCGCACGTTCGCTTTGTCTCACCTGTTGGCAAATTGTTGTCAACGATTCTCTCGGGGACTTCTCTCGGTGACTCGTGTGTTCGAAATGTCTCGAATTTGCGAAAAACCCCCGAGAGCTTAAAAGGACGCGCGCCCTTGGCAACCACGCCAGTCGCTCTCTGCTATTCGAGTTGCCGCTGTTAATCGTTCGAGTTGCTTGCTCTTTCGTTCGCTTGCGCTTAATAATTCGAATTGCTCGCTTTTTTGCTTTCGCTTAATAGTTTGAGTTGCTCGCTCTTTCGCTCGCGTGCGCACTTTCTCGCGAATCGATCTCTGCCATCTTCTTTGATTTGTTGTAAATAGTGTAAATAGAAAATAAATCTGTACTTCGTCCGCCAACTCTACTTCATTCTATCTCACTGCTACTCGCGGTTCATTCCTTCGCTCGCGTGCGCGGTTCGCTTTCGAACAGACTCTATTTATTAAAATAAAGAATTTCCCTTTTTATTAGTATATGAATATTTACTGAGAAAAAATATATTAATAAAAAGGTAAATTTTTTTCATTTTAATAAATAAAGTCACAGTTTTATGCAAACTAATATTTACTAAAATCCAGAACATTTTTTTCTTAGTGTACAAATTTTTTTCCGTAAAAGTATAGAATAAGATTTCCTTCAGATCCGTCTATAGTTGAATCAAGACTATTATGAGATTGTTACAAATTGCTATCTAAATCTTTCTGAGAAAATTAGAGGGATAGCATCAAGATTATTTTATTTTAGATTTAAAAATTCCTCTATTTAAGATTAAAATATTCTTCTTTCAATACTAAATATGATTAGCCCTATTTCGATCCTATTTTATGATAGATTGAAGAGTATAAATTGCATTGTATCTAGAAGTCTTTTCTGTGGCAGATAGTATATAGCGTACTACAGATTGTAGTAGTATTGTGATATGTGTTATTTTTTATTTTAATAATTAAATTATATTTATAAAGAAAAAGTGTATTAGTATACCGGGTGTCTCAGACCACCCGTATCACCCGATTTATTCGTAAACGCAACATTTTAGAGAAAAATTTTCCAGACCAAAGTTGTATGGTTTCAAGGGGTACATAAGATGGTGTCATTAGTTTCACCTTAAATAGTTGCTTGAAGGTCACGTAAAAGTCACCTTCAATTTTTTAAATAGAACCACCTACTTTTTATTGCATATTCTTGTAGCTCATCTCGAGGGCTTTCCAAAACACTATAAGAAAGTATTTTTTCATTAAGAACTTTTGAAATTATAAGGCTTGAAATTTCTAGTATTTTGACATAAAATACAAAATATTTTGTAAAACATCAAGTTTTCGGTAATATTACCTTAATACTTTTATGCACAGAATAATGAGACGAATCAATTGGTATAAAAAAAGCATAGTTCCTTTAAGAAAAAATATGTAATTTGCAACACGCATCTGCATACTTTTTCTTAAAAGCAACTATGTCTTTTGAAAATTCAAAATTCATTTGTTAAAATACTAGAACTTTCAAGCCTTATAATTTCAAAAGTTCTTAATGAAAAAATACTTTCTTATAGTGTTTTGGAAAGCCCTCGAGATAAGCTACAAGAATATGCAATAAAAAGTAGGTGATTCTATTTAAAAAATTGAAGGTGACCTTTACGTGACCTTCAAGCAACTATTTAAGGCGAAACTAATGACACCATCTTATGTACCCCTTGAAACCATACAACTTCGGTCTAAAACATTTTTCTCTAAAATGTTGCGTTTACGAATAAATCGGGTGATACGGGTGGTCTGAGACACCCGGTATACCTATGTGCGCGCGCAGAATACCACGTGCACTGTTACATATAACCATTCTAGGATTCCCATGTTTCGATTTTCAGTTTCGGTTTCGGCCGAAAATGACACACAACCAAATATTTGTTTTCGGTTTCGGCTGAAATTAAAAAAGACCGCTTCGGTCGGACTCTAAAGGCCGGTTTTCACACGCAATGATTGGTGGCGCCAGGCCGCGCCAGTCGACTAACGCCAGTAAAAATGCAAGTGTAAACACTTGATACAAACTGGCGCTAGTAATGTGGCGTTTACTGGCGGTTATTGGCCAAAGCATATAACCTCAAATTTGGAGGTTATATGCTTGCTGTCTTTTACTGTGTGTTTAATAAATGTTAAATATTTTCCATAGTATACGCCAATCACTGTGTAAATACTTGTGAGTTTGCTAGTCGGTTCTGGCGCCAATGAATGCCAGTCAGTTGGCGCCACTAATCATTGCGTGTGAAAACCGGCCTTAACACGCAACGTGAATTTGCGAACTACTTGTATCGTGTTGCCTCGTAAAGTACACACAACGTGAACACGTAGAAACGAGAATGTGTAATAGAGGTATATGTAAAACGCACAAAGTTACATAAATATGTATATTCTACATAAATATACATTTAGTAAGTGTTGCATATCACAAACACTAGTAATTTATAGATGAACGTTCTCCCAGATTTTGTAAGCCATTTTAAATTTATCGGTCTAGTATAAGATTCAAAACCGACTATCACTTCCTTTACTTTAAATTATGTATACATTTCTTTTTTTTTTTCTGACGGTAAGATAGCAAGCAATCATCTCGTGCGTCTTCTCTCCGTTTACCAAAGACCACAACTGTGTAGAACAGTTCAGTAATCGCTTTCGAATATAAAACTCGATGTTTCTCCTTTGGGTGCCATAGACCCCGCTAAAGTAATAACATTATTCAAATTGACTTTGCAAAACAAGATATAAATCCATCTATATTTTTTCGCTTTTTTTTTACTCTTTTATATTTATTTTTTTATTCCTTACGATTGTTCGTCTCAAATTTCGAATTTGTTTGTCTACTGAATATCATAGATCTCGCTAGATTTACACGACATTATAAACAAATTTTTCAAGCAATAGATTAATAAGATAGTTAGATAGTATATTAAAGATAATAAATTTTTTAAATAAATAAAAGATAAAGTTAAAAGAGTAGCGGTACAAGTTCAATATTTGTATTATTATTATTTTTTTTTGTAAAACTGCCAAGTTTTTTTCAGATCTCATCAGAGACTAATGTCGAATAAAATTTCTACTAGCAACACCAGGTTAATTAATTCTTTCTATCCTTGTAAATATATATAATTTATGTTGATTCCAATTTGTAAAACGAAAAATACCTCGCATTTTATATGTTTAAATCGATTTTGCTCTATTACATTAAAATTTAAACAATAATAATAAGTGACAATTAAAATTTTTAATTTCATAAATAAGTTACACTTTTTATGACAGATATACTACACTTTTCATCCCACCAGTAGATATATAACACAAAAATTTATTTACCACGCAATATATATTTAATCTTGCTCCAATAGATGATACATCAGTTAAAATTGTTAGTTAATAGGAAGATCACCTTATTTTCGTAAATGCTATTTTGATCTCCGAAACCTGAACCTTTCAAAATCATAATCATTGACCCCATGAACCCCATAGCGCAACGCTTTTATTTACCACGTACAACATCGTCCGCGAAAGGTCAGGTCAGGTGCTTCACAGACGACTTGCGAGAGATAATCTCGAGGAGCGAGCGGAAGAATAACACGGTAAATATCGATGGAACGAGACTCTCTCTCTCATAACAACGCAATTTTACGCGCGACCGTGCCCGACCGACCCTTGCACAATCGTCCTTCCGGACGAATATTATTTCAACACACGCGATCACGCGCAATTCGGGGAACGGAGCTTCTTATGCTCGGTGTCCACGATGCAAGAACTGTGTCCAAGTTTCTATTTAAGCCAATCAACTTGCAGCTCTTACAGAAAAGTAGCAGTTTCATTGGCTTAAACCAAAACTTGGACACAGTTCTTGCATCGTGGACACCGGGCATTACAACCGAGGGATTTAAATCTCGTACCGACTTGACGTACGTAGTGCCGCGTTCGAAAATAAATGTTTAAAATGTTCCACGGATCATCCAACCACATTCTCGTCTTTCGCGGAACGCCGCGCGTGTAAAATTATGCCGTCGAGATTTTAAACGTCGCGACGCACCGACAATCTTTACTCCGCGACGCGACGCTGAGACGCGCGTTCGACGCTTGCGAATTCGAGCGAGCCGCAAACTCGGAGGATTCGTCAACTTGCAAAAGAGCTCTCGAGTGTCGAGCACTCATTGATACCGTACACATGGTATACAGACAGATGCGCGTGACGCGCACATACATACGTAAATAACGAGAGACGGATCGTACTTACCCGCCACACCTATGTTGCGCGGTGCCGTCGTCCTTCGCAGGGATGGTGCTCGGTCCCGAAGGGCCGGTGGGCCACCGGCCGCGGTGGCCGAGGGGCGCGAGAACGAGGGCCGCGAAAGGAACTCGGCGACGCAACCGGATACGTGGGCTCACTCGCGCGGTGCGTTTCGGATCGCGATGCGTGCGAGCGTGCGTACGTGCGTGCGCGATGGACACCGCGCCGCGAGGAGAGAACACAAAAACAATGCGATCGCGCCGCTACCTCGACGCGCCTTGCCGAACTACGCGACCGGCCGCGCGCGACACGAAAGCGAGCGCGCACACATACGCGCGCACAGTAGCATATATGTTGTGGTAAAAGCACGCATGCGTGCCGCCACTGCCGCCGTCCATCCGCCGAAAACGCGCCGAATGGCGGCAAGTGCTAGCAGCGACGGCGATCGCCCCTCTTCCCCGCGAATCGCCGAGTGGACGAAGAGGCGCGCAGGAGGGAAGCGGACGCGCCGTCGGATCTCCGCGTCTCCCGCAAAACAAGATATCGCGCACGAATCCCGTTCCGTGCCGAGTGTGTCCCGATCAGCCGCGACCCGCGACCTACGCGCGCGGCGCGTGGCCGGTCGGCACGTTTCGCCGGTGCTCGGCCAAGCCCGTCGGTGCTCGTGAGCGAGTCTTCGGCGCCCGTCGCACGGGATACCATTGAGATCGCTCGGTGCATGGAACGCATGGAAGCCGCGTCGCTTGCCTCGCGAAAGAGACCTTGTCGCGCCCTCCTCGGGAGATATCGCGGCCGGAATGAAAAAAATTAATGCAAATGTGTATGAATAATAAACGCCCCGCCAGGCCGACATAGTTGAACGCAATTAACGCGATTTTCAGGAAAGCGTAACATTTTACACGCACTCGCGAGACGCCGGAGTAAATGTACGTTATATGTACGTGAAAATACAGAGTTAATCGGATGATCAAAAATGGAACGTCGTCGTTTCTTAATTCTCTTTTAACTTGTTAGTTTACTCGATAATCGCGAGATTTGAAATCTGTGAGCGATGAATCTTCGATGATATCGCGTCTTCAAAGTTTTCGCTGCTTTCCGCGTCGACACGCGAGCAATTCGAGGCAGTGCTAACATCTAGCGGTAGTTTGTACAAGCAGCGAATTCTGTGAGCGTTATATGTAGTCTAATAATAAATTTCGTCGGGAATCGGCACATAAAATATATGTTAGCGATGTGATACAACGGCATTTTTCATTTTGGCATGAATTTTGATAAATATTGATGCGTTTAAATATATCGGTGTAATTTAAAAACATAACTAGTAGCAAAGTTTGAATAGATTTGTCGAATACAATTAATGGCAGATCGATATGACAGCAATTGAATAACTCTATTGTTTTGTAATTATTTAAATAGCGCATTGATAATTATTATATGCATTGGCTAAAATTCGAACTCAGCTCGTCACCTCCTAGAATCATTATATATTTCGCTTATATTCAATACACATTACGTAGTAATTATTTTTTTTTATACTAAATTAGATGTTCTAATTGTAATTGTTCGATCACAATTTTAAGTAGTGAATATAAAAAACACGAAATCAATTATTACCTTTAAAAAGCTATAAATAGTAAAAAGACAAATAGTAAATTCAAAGTACTCTGAATACGAAACATGAAAACAATTTTCAAATTCGTGATAATTGAAAAATGATGCCTCCTAAATAGTATTGCACTGCACAAATACAATCAGTAGAATTGATATAATTCTGTAAAAGCTTTCGTATATTACAAATATTAAAATAAATTAGCAAAGTTCTTTATATAAAATTCTTGTAGAGAAAACCAATTTTATCTAATGTATTGCAAAACTGTAAAAATATATTAAAATTGTTTTAATCAACAAAAAACTACGATGCTTCGAAACATATAAATTTTTTCATTGACATCTGAGAAAGTATTTTTCACATATAATTATGTCTAAAATGTATCTATATATGTTTCCTTTCTCTCATATATAATCTTTGCTCGTATATATGAAAAATAATAGTAAGAAGAATTTTAAAAATAATTAAAAGGATAATTTTCGCATTTTTTTTTTACAAAAAAGTAAAGTTTGTGGAAATGAGAAAAAATGACCTATAACAGAATGTTGTATAATTTAATCACAATTTTGTAAAAAAAAATGCAAAAATTATTTTTCTAATTATTTTTTAATTATTCTTAAATTATTATATATATAATAGAGATTATATATATGAGAGAGAGAGAAAAATATCATATGTAGATGATTCAGACTGCGGTCCACTTGATGCTACAAATGCTTCGAAGCATTCTTTTTCTCCTTTCTTTCAATGAAGAAAGAAGGAGAAGAAGAACGCTTCAAAGCATTTATAGCGTCAATAAGTGGACCGCAGCCATACTTATATACCTATAAAAAATATTTCCTCGGTCATTTATTAAGATATGATATCAGTTCTATGAATAAATTTAAAGAAAGAAACACTTTACATAATTGCAATTATGGTAAACTGTAATGCTGTACAATACTGTACATGAAACGCAGCTGCGATAATTCCGCGGCTTTTGTTGCAAAGATTGATAAAGAGGGAGAGATGGTTTTATAAAAATGAGTCTCTCAAAAGTATATTTATAGAATACACTGCGTTACCTAAGTGCTTATACATATATATATAGATACGATCAATAATGTCCAAACGCGATGATATAACTATATCTGAGATAAAGAGGAAAGATAATTGGCGTCGCGTAATTGGCGTCGCCGCAGCTGCGATTGTTCGATTCGATCGCGTATTTGAAATTCACGATGACGTCACCGCGTCATTCTCGTCTGTCGTTAGATCTATATATTATTCTTATATATCACTTACACTTTCTACACTTGTCTCTTTCTCTCAGGGCAGCTTCTGCTCAGGGAAACAATATGCATAATCTAATAGAATATGCATATACTTATTTTATTTGAGTGCGGATAGTGCTGCTAAAAAACACGAACTGACTTATTGACATCTGGCGAGGTGACAGGCAAGCTTGTTACTTCGATAAGTGACTTTGTGTTACTCCGCGCATCATTGCGCATAATTCCGCACATCGCGGTTCTGACTTCTGACGCCGGACTCCGGAGTACGAACGAAAGTCTAGCTTTTGTGTCCACAGCTCCTTTTGAGCGTCGACTTATCAATCTCAAAGAAGAGACAAAAGCGATAGCAGGATGGTCAGTTTGTAGCACAGGCTGTTCGTTGAGTGTGTGCCATAGGTCCTCTTTTCTTTAGTTTTTAACCTGCCTGCACGTGAGTAAATCCTGTGATTTTCCCTTGCGCACGATCTTATTATGACCCGTAACTTTGTTTATTTCTGTGCCGACAGCTCGAGCTTGTTTAATCTTTCGACGACTGAACAATTTTTGTATATAAAGCAATATCTTACTTTCTCGCTCTTTTGGGCCAGAGGTTAGAGTTGAGAAAAGACATTTCGTCTGCAAAAGTTAAAAGACTTTTACAGACATTGTTACTTTTGTAAACAAAATGTTTTCTGTGTGTGGCGTTTCTGTTTTTTTTTTCCTAATAGGTTAATCTATATTGCACTTGCTTCAGTTGTTATAAGGATGATTTTTAATTTTCATCTATTGTTATAGTTCGTTTTTTTTTAGTCTGGCTTTTGCACTAGATATGTTATTTACGGATAGATATGCCTGATTTTAAGCGTGTTTAAGATTTACTGTGATTTATCTATGTTTACGCCGAAGAATCCGGACAAATTTTTAGGTAACAATATTTTGCAGAAGATGTCTTGGCTCTTTGGCAAAAAGAAGCACAAGGATTCACCTCCAGAATCCAGGGATGAACAAGAGGAACGGCCTCCCGCAGATCCAGGGGACGATTTCATAGTAATTGAAAGAAGACGAACCTCTCTGCCACCTAATGTTGAACACAGTACTGGTGAACACGGTACTCCTTACCCCAGTGGGTTATACCCGTTCATCGGTGGAACACCAATGAATCCCGCAATGTCGGCTGGTAATTTACCCAAACTAGCTCAGCAAATGGATAACGCTCCGCATTATCTAAGCGGTGTACCATTTAAGTTATGCAAACAGTTGCAAAGTAACATGAACAACGACTTGGAGATAGACGGTCTACGGATTAGCGAAATAATGTCTTTCGTTGAAAGATTAGAGAATCAAAATTACGATTACGACTTCTCTCTTGAAACGGGAGTTATTACAGAAATGGATAGCAGAACTAACGATTAACTTGAAAACCCTCAGATTGTTGTTACGTGTAATGAGATTGTAAATTTTACGAATTAAAGAATCAAACTTAGGTACATACGTATGTATTTTCTAATTATACGAACATATAATAAAGTCACTTTTTTAACAGGCGAACATTGCGACAGAACGCTGTAATAAGCGTTAAGTTTGATTCTTGATACTCTACACACATCACACCTTTTTAAAACGTTCCTATTTTTTATATAAGAACGAATAAAAACGTGACATTTTAAGTAGTTCCAAAAATGGGTGTATTAATAAATGAACACTAAACTTTTGAAAAGAAAATTAATTTGTAGGAATCAATCGGTATAAAAGAAATATTTACGATATATTTTTTATATATTTAAGTTGCTTAAGGAGATAGATTCATTGCCACTATTGCCATGATGCTACACCATGTAATTAAAGCACATGCTCGACGTTTTATGTCTCATGTTAAGAAGAAAACGGTTGTATTGATTATACAGCTGTATATAAATAAAATGTAAAATAATAGATAAAAATAATTACTTTCTTTAGGCGTACACATATATATGCATACATAATATAATGTTATGGAGAAGCCATATATCTTAGACTTAATTTTATCGTTACATAACGCTTATATAGTCAATATATATGTGTATTTTAAGTTGTAGAAATTAAACAAAATAAATTATATTTATATCTGACAAATGTGGATATAGATGTTGCGTTTCCTGATAGAATTTGGCATGGCATCCCTCAAAACTTTTTTGTATATACGAAATTCTGGTTTATGACTGACGTACTTGAGAGTGCAATGCCGAAAACTACTTTAAGAAAGCTATATTAAGAATGTTCTTACTTGTTAAATTCTCATCGAGTATCTCAAGATATATCACGATTATATATAAATATAATTATAAATGTATAATTATAAATGACATTAAATCTATAATTGTAAATTGACATTTTATATATAATTTTATATATATGTATGTACATACATATATAGAGTGTCCCATGACTCGAGCTCGAAGTCCATACATTAAGGATGTATTATTGAAGTCATTTAGAGTTGGAATTGTTTAATAAACATATGTCCGTAAATGCTTCCTAACAGAACGTTGAAAGTTGATGTACATATTTGAAAAAGGAAAGAAAAGACATTTAATTTAACTTGTTTGTTTACAAATGTATTACAAATTCTGTTCAAAATTATCTCCTGCAGATTCAGTGCAAATCTTGCCAAATGTTTCAAATAGTCACATCAACTTTCAATGGTTGTAGTTCTGTTAAAAAGCATTTACGGACATGTTTATTAAACAATTTCAACTCTAAATGACTTCAACAACGCCTTTAATATACGGACTTCAAGTCATGGGACACCCTGTATATATATATATATATATATATATATATAGTTTTTTTTAAATTTATATATGTATATACACAGGCTATCTGATAATTACCGTGCCATCTCTCGTATGTAGGTAGAGCGAATTGAACTGAATAAAAAACTTTACTGTTATACAAGTTTCTTAATAATTAATGAAGAATTAATTAATAAAGATTCGCACAGTATGCGTCCACGTGGTTCGGCAAGAAGAGACAGCCCAGTATAAATATATATGTAATTAATGTAAACATAAAGTTAACACTAGTATAATTGTGACAAGTATGCAGAAGGGCAACCAGGTCTTAAGAAAGCCCAGAATACTGAAACGAACGTGATAAGTATTATTGACAATTGGAAAAAATTGCATATATATTACTTTTTCTACATATATTTTGTTTTTACCTGACATACTTTCCGTGAAGTAACATGAGCAACGCAAGTTTTACCATGTTCCAACTGCTCGAGTCGCCATACGACATCAAGTTCAAAGCTGTTGCCACATGCAAGTGACAATTGTCGCAGCATAAATTGTGCTGTAAAAAATCAGTTTTGAACCGCAATTGTCAAATAAAAGCTTCCTATTCTCTAAATTTATGCTTTTGTTACCATTCTAGCTTTGTAAATTTCGCTAGCTTCTGCTACGCCGGCATCCCATCCTTGTATGCCTCCCTTGGCTTTGGTATAATCCAATTGCCAATATTTGGTAGGTTTACCAAATGCCATGTTGTCTTCAGAAACATGGTAATGGCCAGCAAAGTCCCTTATTACTCCGGCTGACGTCGCGATGCCCATGTGTCCAATAAAAGGCAGAATGTATCTTAAAAATTGAATGTTTATATTAATTATATAAACTGCATAACTTTATTCAGCGTGATTAATCTTGACTTGAGAGAGAAGTTCGTACATTTCACGAATTATTTTTACATTTTACGATAGCTGTCAACGTACAATAAACAATAAGTACTATCAGTTTAACGAATATCGGATGATGCAAATAAGAATCAGAGATGAGGTTATGGTCAGAATGCATTTAATCGAGAACGACTTACGTTAGGATAGGCAACGGGGTCCAAACGATGCAGAAAGGAAATCTTTGTCTCTCCGGATGAACGCTGAGATCCATCTCGGGCGAGTCATTCGACAGCTTTGGAATATCTGTCAGTAAATCAGGATCTTTCATAACATCTCTCATCAGGATCATATATAACTCACTGACACTTCACTGATGTAGCGTTAAGGTGGAAGCACATAAAATTGCAGGAGCCATAATCAGAAGGCAGAAGCCATATGCGCATGCGCTATGGTATTTAGGGTCCGTTCCGATATTCACTGTCAGTACTAAAAATCTATAGTTTACGTCACATACACTATAGATTTTCAGCACTGGCAGTGAATAACGGAACGCAGCCTTAGGGCCAATTTCACCAACCACAGTTAGCTTAACCGACGGTTAAAGTTAGCAGGATTGACCAATAGAAAGCAGGGTGGATTCATTTCTATTGGTCAATTCTGCTAACTTTAACCATCGGTTAAGCTAACTGTGGTTGGTGAAATTGGCCCTTATAGAGCTCTACAGATACCATAGCGCATGCGCATATGGCTTTTGCCTTCTGCTTATGGCTCCTGTAATTTTATGTGCTTCCACCTTTAAGGTGCCTATTCACGCAGCGAAAAAATCGCCGCGATTGGAGGTCACGTGGTCATTCGCTGTTCGCTAGCGAGTAATCGCTATTCGCTGGATTTTTTCAGCTTTTAACGAATATTCGCCCTCAGCAAGGTGAAAGTCAGCAAGATACAAATGTGTAAAGAAACATCAGTTGTTATAAAATGGAATCAACAGAGGTAATTAAAGAACAAAGATTTTATATATTTAATTTAAATACTTCGCATGTGTTCGGATTGCATAAAATTATAACCTATAAATGTTATGCAAACCTATAAAATGCAAACACAGTCAACTGAAATAAAATATCGAGAAATAAATAGTTTTTACATGGTTTTAAATATATTTTCAGAATTTTATAATATATGCATGCGGCATATGCGAACAACAATGTCAAATAGATACCATCAACACTCATCCGTGCGTTGTAGGATATGAAAATATTATTATAACCGAATCTAATTATTTTTACCCTCAGACATCAGGTAAGAAAATAAAGTATTAATAATTTAATATATTTTGTTATGAATATTATTCTAATTAGTATTATTTTAATCTTGTACATTTATTTGATAAAGCTGATGGTGAGGTTATAGAAAAAGGTCAGAGTTGTGTTCCAAGTATTATGGAAAGTACAAGACAAAATATTGACACGGGTAATGATAACAGTGCTGTCACAATTGCATCAATAGAGGAAATGTTAATAGCTGCTGTGCAAGAATGTCCTCCCTTATGGAATTATAAAGATTTTTCAGCGTCACAACGCACAAAAGCAATTAAAGACAAACTGTGGCAAGAAATTGAGGATCTTCTCAATACTAACAAAGAAAAAAGTATATTCACTAATATATTTTATCTTATTAACTATATATTAATTGCGCAATAATTACCGCATGTGGCTCTCTCACTATTTCCTATTTATTTGATTTATTCAGGAGAGCCTATTATACTTACAAGGGAACCTCGCGAAGTGGAAAATTCTGACTTTAATATAACTTTTCACACATGTAGGGGAAGTAAAAAGATGAATTTAGATATTTTTTGTAGCGGCCTAAAAACGGTTTTAAGGGGTGAAACCACCTCTCATATGTAGAGCGGTTTTTTGCTTTTCTCGATATACTTCGAAAAGTATTCGAGATATAAAAAAATGTTTCAAATAAAAGTTTTATGGTAAAATCTCCTCTATTCAACAACATTAATATAATATTTTTTAAAAATAATTTTTTAAACAAAAATTTTTTTTTTAATTTTTTTAATGTGGTTAAATAGAGATGTTTTTACCATAAAACTTTTATTTAAAACATTTTTTTATATCTCGAATACTTTTCGAAGTATATCGAGAAAAGCAAAAAACCGCTCTACATATGAGAGCGAGGTGGTTTCACCCCTTAAAACCGTTTTTGGGCCGCTACAAAAAATATCTAAATTCATCTTTTTACTCCCCCTACATGTGTGGAAAGTTATATTAAAATCAGAATTTTCCACTTCGCGAGGTTCCCTTGTTAGTTTATTATTAAAAAAAATTAATTGTGAACTTTGTTTTAGAGCAATACACTATCGCAGCATTAAAATCAAAATGGAAGAACTTATACGATACATATCGAACATATCTAATGAAAGAAAAAGGCAAAAGTGGACAAGCTGCAAAAAAAAGCAAACCATGGCGATTTATGGAGCAAATGAGCTTTTTAAAAGATACTTTTGATCTTGGAATTAAAAAGTAAGTAAATAATTAATAGTTTGAAAATAAAAAAGCAGTTCTAACAATATATACAACTATTATATTTTGCAATGTAGCACAGTCAGTAATTTAACGCTACCTACACCTACACCAGAAGACACTTCCTTCAACGATGATCTACATTCTGAACTCGGTAACCTCCATATACGTCTTCTGAGGATAATGAATTAAATAAAGGTTTGTATATTTTATATGTTATAAAAATATTGAGAACGTTTAATTAATTATAAACAAATAATTAAAATAAATGCATTTATAAAATAGACTTATATAACAATAATTTTTTTTTAGGCAACAAGAAACGGAAAGCCGATGATGCACGTGAAAGAATTGCAAAAGCAGAAAAAGAATTGAATGAACCTATTCCTCCTCCTCAAATCTTAGAACAACCGCTCTTACCCATGCCTGAAATAAAAGAGAAGGATGAAATTTGTAGTTTTTGTTTAACAATGGATAGAAAATTGCGAAAGTTACCTCTGAAAAAAGTAAATATGGCAATGTTTAAAATGTATGAACTTCTTTTTAAAATTGAAAATGAAGATAATTTTATGTAAGCAAACAATTGGTTTTTTTAAGTTTATCTATATATAACAACACTTATAGGAAAAACTCATACGTGTAAAATTTAGAAATATATATCTTTAGAAATATATACCCGTTCTCAAAACCTTGTAGTACATTTTATTTTCTCATAAGCAAAATATTTTTTATATAATTTACAATAAAAAAATTCAATTTTACAATTACATGACTGCTTTTTAATTTATTTACACATGTCAGTATATATTTTTATTTTAAATATTTTTTATAATTGAACATTTCAGTATATTGTATATTTTTACAGTATGATCGCTTTTTAATCTAGTTACATGTAAGCATATTGCCAATCTACAGCTCCATCGTTGTTAAAATAATAAAGAAATTTTTCTCGGACTTCTGCTGCTTGTCGAGTACTGGAGTTGTTTCCTGAGCGAGTTATATCTGCCATGCCACTTAAGGTCTCCATATCTGCTCTCCAACTTCCTGGTACGAAACCGTTTTCGTTCTGTCTGTCAATTAATTCTGGTGTTACATATTGAATATTTTCTTCTTCATTAAGGTCTGCCATGCGTAACCAATTGTGGAGGCATACGGTTGCTTGCACAATTTTCATTGTATTATCAACACTTAGAATAATAGGTTTTCTAAAAATCCGCCACCTATTTGCTAGAATACCAAAACTATTTTCAATTGTTCTTCTAGCCCTTGATAATCGATAATTGAATACGCGTTTTTCGTATTCAGTATTTTGTTTGCCCGGGTACGGTCTTAATAAATACGTTTTTAGTGGGAAAGCTTCATCTCCCACTAAACAATATGGCAGATTGTCTCCATTTTTAGAAATTGGTGCAGGCTTTGGTAGCTTCATTTCATTATTTTCAAATTTCTGACCAAATACGCTTTCCTTAAAGATTCCTCCATCGCTCCTTCGCCCATAAGCTCCAATATCAACAAATTGAAAAATATAATTGGCATCACATATAGCCAGAAGAACCACACTATGACTTCCTTTATAATTGTAGTAAGACGATCCTGCTTTGGCTGGACACTTAAAAGGAATAAAATACTTTCAGAATTTGTAAAAATTTATATGTATAAATATTATTCTATATCGTGAATAAATAATTTATCTTACTTGAATAATTATATGTTTACCGTCGATGGCACCTATACAGTGTGGAAAGTTCCATTTATCCGCGAAATTATTTGCTACTGTTAGCCATTTGTCTTCACTCAAATCTGCAGGTAATACTATAGATGATAAATTGTTCCATAAAGCTTGACATGTTTCTGAGATAATGTTTGCAGCAGTAGTCAGACCAACTAAATACTGGTAACATATCGAAGAAATAGAATCGCCAGAAGCAAGATACCTAAACCAGGTTTATATTTTAAAATGCACAATACTTTACAATAAAAAATTATTAAATGATAAGAATTTTCAAATAAATTTGCATTTGTAAGCATGCTTACCTTAATGTCATTAATAAACGCTCAGCAACATCTATAGGTTCCCTAATGTGATGTTGCTTAAATATATCTGCTCCAATTAAAAGTGTCAAATTTTCAAATTGAGTTGCAGACATTCGTATGTAATTATGAAACCTCAAATCTTCTAGAATAAGTTTAGGTAGCACAGCATGAAAGAATCCATGTACTTTTCTTTCTTGAAAAATAGGTGCTACCCAATGTTTCTTTTTAGTATATCTTTTTCTTTTCATATGTAAAAGTAAAGCTGTAACTGCAGCAACTTTCCTTTTTCGTACATTCATTTGATAGTAATGATTTACTTGCACATAATTAAATAACCACTGCATTTGTTGGTTATACCAAGTAATCCAGTTTATAACTGAGTCGTCCTCCATTAAAAAGGATTTTAAAAAATTTTGTTATTAATTAATGATTTAATCTACAATATATTTAAAAGCACTTCAAAGCCCAAAACCATGTATGTCTAAAAAATATTTTAGCATATTCTAGTACTGTTGACACGCAACTACACAGATGCGACGCTTACAAACAACTCGCGGCGAATTATTTGCTACTTCACAACGAATTATTCGCTATTCGCTAAAAATCATTCGCAGCGAAAAATTCGCTGCATGAAAAGGCAACGCGAGTGCCGCGAGTATATACTCTATACTGGTATATACCGGTATATACCGCGTCTCTTTAAATTCGCTACTCGCTCCAATACTGAAACGCCCGTACTCCCTCCACTCGATATTCATTTCCAAATATTTTTGGCGCTGCTTAATTTTTAAATATCTGAAAACAATAAATAACCAATTGATTAAAAATATTAAATTAATAGTTACATTGTAAACCCTGTTTAAAATAATAGATACAATATGATCAGATTACATATTATATTACATTCAATTTCAATGTAAATGAATAAAAACCTTATTAATTTACATTGAAATTGAATGTAATATAATGTAATCTGATCATATTGTATCTATTATTTTAAACAGGGAATGTAATATAAAATACTTTTACACATGACTTTAAAGGCTTTAAAGTACTTTTACTATTTATTTTGTTTAGCAACGCCGTGTATTTGTAACTGAAAATTTGTAAATTTGTTTATAATTTTGTATTAATTTTTAATTCTTATTTTTTAAAATAAATGTTTAATTTTGTATTAATTTTTATATATTACTTGGGTTGAGTAAGGTAACGCAATTTTACGATATTAGGGTGCTATTCATTTGTCGTGCAATAAATTGTTCAAGCATGTTAAGGACGTTCTCTCGTCCTTATACTAGAGAAAATCGATCGATTTTCTTAGGATTTTCTTGAAATTGTGATATACGTTAATTTAGGTGTGCTTTATGCGTGGTATGAATTTCAGTACCTCTTCGGTATAAAAAATAAAGTTAGTTTTTTTGGCATTTTTTCCTTATAGAACTCGACGAGAGGAGCAACTTTGGTCCTCTTGGCTAACCTCATATCTTTTACCGTTTGGCCTGGAAAACCTTTTCATTAGTAAAAGTTGAAACTTTGAGGCTCAGTATCTTGATTTTTTATACCGGAAGAGGTACTGAAATTTATACCACGCATAAAGCACACCTAAATTAACGTATATTCACAGTTTCAAGAAAATTCTAAGAAAATCGATATTCTCTAGTATAAGGACGAGAGAACGTCCTTAATTAATTTACATAAGACAGAAAAGTTCTTGAGTCTCTAGAAATTTTCTGTTTTGTAGCCAATCAACTCATACTACGATAATTCACTCGTTTACGCGTTTACTCAAAATTCCATTTACGCGAAGGAAAATTTTGTTAAGCGAAGGAATTATCGTAAAAGTTACTACAGAAGTAACGCTCGCGTAAACGTAGTTAAGCAAGAAACATTAAGTTAACGTTTAGACATATTGACATTATACATGTATTTTTTAAACGTTTTTTAAACGTTTTTCAAAATTCCTTTTGTAATTTGGACTTAGAAATAACGTTGGTAGTATATTAAGGACTTAAGGAGGTTCAGGTGCTACAAAAAAATGCGGCCAGCTTCATGAAATTTTAATATATTGTTCTGGAATGCAAAATAGAATTATGTGAATTTTTGGGAAATTTTTCATAGTCACGTTTTGAAAAAAATTGACTCCAAAAATTGTACTTTTTAGCATAGGTTCTTATGGGAAATGACATATTGCTCACCTTCAGAATGAAATAATGCAAGAAAAAATGCAAATAATAAGGAAAGAAAAATATGCACATATGTAACTTAATAATTTACAAATAAATGAGTGAAAGAAAAGGGTAGGTTATTATCGCACATTTCGTAGAAAAATTAATTATTATAAAGCAATATTCAATAAGAGGGCTGGCGAACAAGCTAGGTGTTATTGCTAAATTATTATATTATAAACAAATATACATAAGTACTTCAAGTAACTGTTTGTTCCGCCAATGATATTTAATAAAATAAACACAATGTATTCCTTTCGACAACAATTGGCAATCAATATAAATTAACGCTTATTCATTCGACGTTTCGACCCAGGCTTCGGGTCCTTCTCAAGTAATCTAACGAAAAAATATATAAAAGGCATGCGGTCAATAACATTGTCAAAAAATTAAAAATACAAGAATATCGTCCGTGTAAATTAATACCTAATGAGGGAGAAAGCAGTGTCGTCGCGACATTCCCCGTCCAAACCATTATGAAATTTTGACAGAAATATACATAAGCAATACAGACGTTTCGGCCTTGAATATGGCCTTCATCAATGTAAAAAAATCTTGGTTATTGAAATTATAAAAATCGTTACATCGAGTATTAAAAAATAACTGAGAAACTGACGTCGTGTTAAAAATTAATAGAGAATTTTCGTGCCCAGCTTTTAAGCATTGCTGTGAGCACATTCTAGTACAGCTATCACAGAAGAAAAGAACATTTTTATTTAGAGAATATCTTTATTTTTGATGATAAATGTCATTTATTTAAAATTTCATTTATTTAAAATTCAATTTATTTAAAATTTAAAAATTTAAATAAAATGTTTCATAATAAGTCAGAAGCTACTCATTTAAATATTTTGTAAAACCTGTCATTTATAAATTGAATGCTCAATTTGCGTTAATTACTCATTTGAATGCGCGTTTTTGACGGCAAAAAAAGGACCAATGTACGACATACCAGTTTCTAAAAATGTTCTTTATGAAATTAAAATATTAAAATGTCCACTTGATAAACGTTTATAAAAAAAACATTCATTTTCTTTATCTAGGGAAAAGAACGCTTTTTTAATTGTTTCTTTATATATCGTGTGCCTATATAATAGCCATTTTCTCAAGGCGGTCACCCATACTAGTACAGTACTGCGCCCGTGACTTCGATGATCCAGTGGACACTGGACAGTGACAATAATCTTCTGATCCTGACGCTTCCTTATTGACTGTATTTGTCTATAACAGGTACATCTTTAAAGTGTTCAAAAATCTTGCAATGATATCTTCTTGATAGCTATATAACACTGCATATGAAATAGCTGTTATCATAAAACTATAATAACACGCAACTACATCCACTTATATCATAAATTCACCGCTTCAATCATAAAGTTGCGAAACAAACATATTGTAGTTAATTTTGTGGTTTTTATTTTATTATTACTTTATTATACAACATTAAGGGCCACTTCGACCAACGCCGATTAACTTCAATCGACGATTAACTCAATCACCAGTGTCGCCAACAACAAGATATTTGTCGCTGTGTATGTCGTTCTTAACCAATCTTTTCAAATATTATACTACTTCTCTTTAATTTGAATAAAGGTGTTTCGATTTTTATTTAAAATATCTACGAAAACGTGTTTATGTAACATATGGATAGAATTATTAATTTTTTATTATTTGATGAATGCGATTAGTTTTATGTTGTAATTCAACATAAATTTTTTCTAATATCATGTTAAAGTTTTCCTTTGATATTGCAAATCTTCTTTTAACCCATTGGCTGTTTAAGAGAATTTACTATTTGGGCCAAAAGTGTGTTGAAAAAAAGTTTATCGAATTATTATGAAACTTGATACCCTTATGTTTTTTGGGGTCTCTGAATCCGAATATGATGTCAGATTTACAAAATTCAAAATGGCGGATCCAATATGGCGGATCAAAATTACAAAAAATGGTCTGATTTTCATCAAATTTGGTACCCTTATGTTTTTTGGGTCTCTGAATCCGAATATGATGTCAGATTTTCAAAATTCAAAATGGCAGATCCAATATGGCGGATCAAAATTACAAGAAATGTTCTGATTTTCATGAAATTTGGTACCCTTATGTTTTTTGGGTCTCTGAATCCGAATATGACATCAAAATTAAATAATGGCGGGTCCAATATGGCGGATCAAAATTACAAAAAATAGACAGAATTTTATTATTATTTTGAAGTTATTTAGATCTCCGAATCTAAATTTAACATTAGCGCCATATTACATCCGCCATTTTTTAATTTTGATGTCATATTCGGATTCAGAGACCCAAAAAACATAAGGGTACCAAATTTCATGAAAATCAGACCATTTTTTGTAATTTTGATCCGCCATTTTGAATTTTGAAAATCTGACTTCATATTCGGATTCAGAGACTCAAAAAACATAAGGGTATCAAATTTCATGAAAATCAGACCATTTTTTGTAATTTTGATCCGCCATATTGGATCCGCCATTTTGAATTTTGTACATCTGACTTCATATTCGGATTCAGAAACTCAAAAAACATAAGGGTACCAAATTTCATAAAAATCAGACCATTTTTTGTAATTTTGATCCGCCATATTGGATCCGCCATTTTGAATTTTGTACATCTGACTTCGGATTCGTAATCAGCGACCCCAAAAACCCCCGTGTAACAAGTTTCAAGCAAATTCAAAAAGTTTTACTTTGTTTTTTCTACGTTGCGGCTATAGCCGTCATACGCACTCTTGGCCACTTTTATTTTTGCGGCTATAGCCGTCATCGACAGTTAAGGGGTTAAAATGACAAAAATTTCTAAATAATTTATACGTGGCCTGATTATACGTGGTTTTCGTCGATTCCTTCTTATTGGAAGATCATAACCCTTGTATTCATCAAATAATAAAAAATTAATAATTCTATCCATGTTACATAAACACGTTTTCGTAGATATTTTAAAATAAAATCGAAACACCTTTATTCAAATTAAAGAGAAGTAGTATAATGTTTGAAAAGATTGGTTAAGAACGACATACACAACGACAAATATCTTGTTGTTGGCGACACTGCTGATTGAGTTAATCGTCGATTAAAGTTAATCGGCGTTGGTCGAAGTGGCCCTAAGGGTCGGTTGTTCCAACCTGTTGGTAAACTAACTAATAGTTAAATCATATGTATGTCTTTGTTTTTCCTTTAAATTAGACAAAGATAGACATATGATTTGTTGTGCCCCTTTTTTGGAAGAGGGACACCGGGGATCTTTTATTCCACGGAGGAGGCGGGAAGGATTATAACACACGACATGTTCAATAAACGATACTTTACTTAAATCCGTTTTACAGTTATTGCGTACAAGAATGCCCGTTACCGATCTGCTCCCTGACTCCGATTGCCCTCTCGTCTCCTGTTGTCGCTTCCTTTTCAATCCTTGTCTTGTCCTTCGATATCGCTGAGTTGCTCGATCGTATCTGGGCCGATCGCGCAACTCATCTTTTGCTGATTCGGCGTTGCGTAATTCTCTCGGGTTTTCGCGGTCGCGTTCCCTATTGTTATTCTCGGTCTTTCTTAATATTATTATTTTATACTATAATATAATTATTTTATTATTACATTTTGATTGGGGCCGCAACATCCCTCCCCCTTTGAGAGAAGGAAACTACGGTCGGTAGTTTTCGTTACAATTTTTTCGCTGCTTATCCTATTTCTATTTCTATTAGGGTGATTTATTTTCTTTATTTGTTTCTGAAGTTACATTCTTCTTATTTTCTAGTATAGTATCGCTGAGTCGCCCCGTACGTGCGGTCGGGCGCTCGCTCGTTTCTTATGTCTTTTTATTACATAGGTGATTATTCCTACTATGCTTAATATAATTATTAACGTAAGTGTCGATCCTACGGGATATATGACATAGGGATTTTTTATTAGGGTGTCTTGGGATTTTTCCAATTCTTTATTTATATCGCTTATTTCTAGACTTAACTCCATTAATTCGTTCGGATTCCTGATTACAGGTTCTAATCTAATTTCTTTTTTCGCTTGTTCGTTAATATTTTTATTTATGTTTGTTAGCGTTAGGTTAAAATCTGCTAGGTGCATTTCTATTTGTCTCATAGTCGTTTGTCTTTTTGTTTTTATAATAATGTCGGGTGTGGTTAGTTTACAATTTTCGTTTATACTTAGTTTTCCTGTTCGCTCGATTTCTACCTTTTGTTCCGCCTGATCGTTACATTGGATCGCTATCTTTTGTTTTCTCGGCGCTGAGAACAGCCACGCCTGGGGTTCGCTCAACGCTACCCACAAGGTTACGTCTGACACCATTTGCCGCCTCTCGCAGGCGTTTACATATCCCGGCGTCCCCACATAAACTTGCACTTCGCAGGGTGCGTTGGTCCCCACAAAATATATCGGGCAGTTTCGGTCGCATACGTAATCTGCTCCGTTTCGTTTACAGTCGTTTAAATCGCGTTCCTCTAGCGTTATGTAATTATGATTCTCTTTGTCTATTGCTAATATGTTGTGAGTAATTCTTAGGAATGTGAAAATATTCGCGTGGTTAGGGACAGGTAATGGTGTCGTTTTTATTATGTCATACACGGGGTATGCTACCACGGGAAATTTGATTATCGTATAAATGTTCGGTTTATCATAATATGCGTTAATTTCTACATAGTTTTGTATCTCGTTCCAATTTTCTACTCTAGTTTTAAAAGGAAAGTGGGATCCCTGCGTCAATTGTGACGTTGCCTCTTTTAGTTCGGTTATTATCTTTTCTATGGGTAATAGGCGGGTGAGTATTACTCCTTCCCGCGAATATGTGAGGTAGTCTATTGTGTCTTTTACGTCTTCCATTAGATCCTCTGTAATTGTGGTTAGTATTAGAAGCTGTTCGTCTATTTCTTCTCTTTTTGCGTACAGTGCTGTTTCCAGCTGTATCCGTCTCGTGACGTTCGCCATCAGTTGTTCGTTGTGGTATAACGATTTTTCTAAGGCCTCCATGTGGCCTATCGTGGCATTTATCACCTTTAATTGGCTTTTTGCGGTGTGCCGTAGAGTCTGTTGCTGATTTTGTATCAGTGCAAGCTGCTCCTGTATGTGTTTTGCGTCGTCGGCATCCATAGTGCCGAACAGCGTTTTGCTGATCGTGCCGATCGCGTCTATTAACCCTCGCTTATTATTATTTGTTTTATATATAGTCTGTAATCGCGTTAATAATTGCGTTAATTTTTTGTTGTTTTTTTCTATCGGATGGAGAATGTTTTTGCACGTCTGCTGCGTGTCCTTTGCGATTATCGTTTCGCATACTTCTTCGGCTTGCTGTAGAAATTCTTGAAGTTGGTGATATCGGTTTCCTAGGGCTGCTACGTCGATTTTAATCGCTAGTTTCCATGTAGCTTCTAAAAGCTGTTCGTGCGGGTGCCGTGAGTGAGAGTGCCGCGCTTAGTGCGCGGATTGCGGCGAATTTGGGTTCGGGGCCGACGTCGCCCCCTCCCACCTACGCAGAGGCGTTGCTAACGCCCCCGGACACCTGGGTGCATCTCTCCATCCCCTGGAGGTCACCTTGATGTGGCCACCGGACGTCGTGTGGTGCGACGTGTTTGATGTTCGGTAAGTGCTTATTGTCTAATTTTCGTTAGTTTTTACTATCGCCTATTTCTATTGCCTACTTTCTATTGCTTGTTTTTGTTCTTTTACGCTGCTTTTACTGTTCTATAAAGGGCTTTAATCGGTTTACGTGTACTCGCGTGGTTTTCCGTCCCTTTTTGATCGTATAATTTACGTCTGAGTGTTTTTCAATTACTTCGTACGGTCCTATCCACGGGGATTCTAATTTTTTCGATCTCCCTCTACGCACCGTTTCGTCGTGCAAGAGAACTTTGTCTCCCACTCGGAAATTGATTTCTTTTGTTTTCTTATCATACGTCTCCTTGGCCTTAGATTTTTCGTTTCGCAAATGTTCCTTTGCAACTCGTTGTGTCGCTCTTAATTTTTCTTTTAGCTCTTGCGCGTAATCGTCATAAGTATACGTTGGTTTCGGTGGTTGCGACAGTGCTGTCGGTAGTGTCGCTCGGTGCCCGTATACTAATTCGAAGGGTGTAAACCCGGTCGCTGTGTGTGGCGTCGTGTTATACGCGAACATTGCGTATGGCGTCCATTCGTCCCAGTCTGTCTGGTCCGCGTTAATATAATGTCGCAAATATTCGGCTAATGTTCTATGAGAGCGTTCCAATGCTCCATTACTCTCGGGATGGTAGGCCGTTGTTTGAATTTTTTCTATCTTCAATAATTTACACGTGCTTTTAAATATTTCGCTAAGGAAATTCGTTCCTCTATCCGTCAGTATTTTGTCGGGGATACCGTATTCAAAGATAATCTTTGTGACGAATTCTTTCGCGATTGTATTCGCTTCTTGATTAGGTACAGGTATCGCCTTACTGAATTTCGATAAATTATCCTGAAACGTGAGGATATATTTATTTCCGTTTTCGGTCACCGTTAGTGGTCCTACTATATCTAGAGCACATTTTTCGAATGGTTTGTCCGCGGTGTCTGTTATTACTAAGGGTGCTTTATTTTTTCGCGATAACTTGTTCTTCTGACATAGTTCGCATTTGTTAATGTAATCTTCGACGTCTCGAGTTAATCCTCTCCAATTATGCGTCAACCTTATTCGGTTTATGGTGCGTTCCACACCCTGATGTCCTCCTACAGGTGCATCATGGTATTCGTATAATATACGTTGCTTCTCTTCTTCTGTGTATTTTCTTTCGCTCTCCTCTTCGTTATTCTCTTCCTTCTCTATCTTGTTGATATCTGTCGGCACATGTCGACTCAGCGCATCTGCGTTTCTATTCTCTTGACCGGCCTTGTGTACGATAGTGTAATCGTATTCTTCTAATTTCAATCTCCATCGGATTAATCGTGATCCGGGGTCCTTTACGTTAAATAGCCAAACCAATGGTTTATGGTCTGTCACTACGGTAAATTTTGTTCCATAAACGTATGGTCGGAAGTGTTTCACCGCCCATACTATCGCTAGTAATTCTTTCTCGGTAGTATTATAATTTTGCTCGGCTTTAGATAGTACTCTGCTCGCATACGCCACGGGTTGATCTTGACCTATCTTTCCCTGTGACAGTATGGCTCCTATTGCGTAATCTGACGCGTCGGTCGTTACTACAAATTCTTGGGAGAAGTCCGGGTATTTTAATACCGGTGCTGTAGTTAGTTTTTCCTTAAGTATTGTAAATGCGTTTTGTTGTTCTGCGTTCCACTCGAATTTGATATCTTTTCTGGTCATTTTTGTGAGTGGCTTGGCAATTGCTGAAAAATCTTTAATAAATCTTCGATAATATCCGGCTAATCCTACGAAAGCCTGGATGTCCTTTACTTTTGTTGGTCTCGGGAAGCTTTTTACTGCTTCTAATTTTGAAGGGTCTGGCGAGATTCCGTTTTCTGTTATTACATGTCCGAGATACGTCACTTCTTTCCGAAGGAATTCGCATTTATCGGGCTGTAATTTCAAATTATATTTTCTCAGTCTTTTTAGCACTTCAATTAATCTCTTATTGTGCTCTTGCAAACTTGCTCCGTATACTATTATATCGTCTAGATAGACTAAGCATTGTAATCCTACTAGTCCTGCTAAAACGGCTATTATTGCTCGTTGAAATGTCGCTGGGGCATTTTTCAATCCAAAGGGCATTCGATTATACTCGTAATGTCCGTATTGTGTCGAGAACGCTGTTTTTTCTTTATCTTCTTCTTCCATCGGGATTTGATGATATCCCGAGGCGAGGTCTAGCGTGGTAAAATATTTTGCTTTTCCCAGTTGGTCTAGGATATCGGTTATGTTTGGCAGTGGGAAGGAATCTCCCTCCGTTAGGTCGTTCACAAACCGAAAATCTATTACCACTCTCAGTTTTAATTTTCCTGATGCGTCTCTTTTCTTCGGTACTACTAGCAACGGCGCATTCCACGGGCTCGTGCTAGGTCTAATAATTCCGTTTTTCAGCATCTCTTTCACTTGTCTATTCACTTCTTCCTTGTGCTTTTCTGGCAAACGGTACGGTCGGACGTTGACCGGTACGCTGCCCGCCTTCGTGGTAATCTTATGCGCGACGATATCCGTGCATGTCAATGGTTCTCCTTCCACATGCAATACATCGCTGTAATCTCTGCAAATTTCCATAATGGTTTTCTTTTCTTCCTCGTTAAGTGTTGTGTGCGTATCAATTTTTCGACTTTTTCGCTACGCGGCATTGTTTCTTCTGCTTTGTCTACTTGGTTTACTTCTATCTCTTTTGCTTCTTCTTGCTCTAACTCTTCTAATGTTACTTGCGGCATTAGCATTTCGACTGTCTTCTCCGTCGTATTTAGTATGCTTGCCGGACATAGAAAGTTTTCTGGCATCACTAGGCAATTTCCTATGAACACTCCTGGCATTGTCTCTTCTGCCTGTATTATTCCTAGTGAATTTTTATCGGTCGCGACTTGTACTATTGTCTCGCTTCGCGGTTTCAAAACCATTTTCTTATACGGATATAATTTTAATGTGCTATTCCCTATGCGTATTGCGCTCGACTCGTAACTATATGACGCTCGATGTTTCTTTATAAAATCTACGCCTAGTATTCCGTCGTATTCTATCGGAAAATCATCCTTGACGACATATATCGTGTGCTTGATCTTTCTATCTTTCAAGTCAATAGTTGCTGTAAATTTTCCAATCGTATGGGCTTTATGACCTGTTACTCCTGTAAGGGCCATTTTATCCTCTTCTATCATTGTTTCGCCTTTCAAATGTTTTACTTTTATTATTGACACGGCCGCTCCGGTATCGAACAGTAAATTTATTTTTTCGCGCTTCGCTTCTCGCATGGGCAGGGTGATTAAGTCCAGCCCTGCATGCTTTCGCGGCTTGTTCGTCAGGTGTGACACCTGATACTCTAACGCCGGTCGGCGCTGCTTTGTGTCCTCTTTATCTTCCTCATCGCTATTCGCGGCTGAATTACTGTCTTTTTTTCTCGGGCCATTCGTTTTCGGGTGAAAATTTTTATTTTGTCCTCGCGGATTATTAGGTTTGTTGTGATTCGTCCTTTCTTTATTTGGTCGACCATTTAACAACCAACATTCTTCGCGCATGTGTCCTGCCTTCTTGCAGTAATTGCAGACTTTATCTATCGCGTTTACGCGGGGTGTCCTATCGGGTTTCGGTAAGGAGAAACGGTTCGCATATCTATTGGTACGACATTCCCTTCCGAGGTGTCCGTATTTTCCGCATTTTTGGCATTGTACTATCGATCGGTTATCGCGCGGTTGCGGCGAGTACGCATAATTATTTTTGGGACGCGGCGGAATTCCACTCGGCCCGTTTACTTTTTCCTCGGCGCTCGCTCCGGCAATCGCTTCTTGCAATGTTGCGAAATGCTGAGCTCGGACAAGTAACTTGATCTCGTCTCTCAATCCTAATTGAAAATTCTGTAATGCCTGTTGTTGAATCGTTTCCAATATAGTTCGCTTGCTTTCTATGGTGTGATTTCTTCCCTCTATCATGGAGTCGTATAGCTCCATCGCTAGCTTATCGGCTCTTAATCCGAATGCTCTTGCATTTTCTCCGGGTTTTTGCTTGAGTGTATTAAACTCTAGTTGTAAGTGTGTTGTGCTTTTGCGGCTCAAATAGCAAACTTCTAATTCCTTCTTTAGTTGTGCGAAATCTCTTATCTCTCGCGTTTGAAGGTCTATCATCGCTCTTCCTTTTAGCTTTGTGCATAGCACTGCTTCTAATAGCGTTCCTTCTTCCATAGGATTTATGTTTTTCATTGCATATGACGCGGCGCTTAAGAATTCTTGTAATTTACTCGAGGTTCCGTCGAACTCAGGTATCATGTCTCGTGCCTCTTTTAAACGTAGATATCCGATTGCGCGCTCCGCTTGGTTCCGAATATCATATGACGTTCTTCCGTACGTTACTTCGAACGGGAGGTTACTTGGCTCGCGTCTCGCGTGAAATTCGCGGCGTTCAGGATTCGCCGTTTCTAGTTGATTTACGCGATTTTGTAAGTTGCGGATTCCGTTTAATATCTCGTCGAGAATGGAATCTCTATCGTCTCGCGGCGGTCCGGCCCGTGCGGATATCCGGTTACGGTGATTCGCCGGGGTGCCTCTTTGTGATAGCACTTGATTAAGACGGTTTATTTCTTCGTCTATTTCCTCTGGGGTTATCGGCGCGTTGTCATTTACGTTATTCGCGTCGTGGTTGCTATTTGTTGCTTCCGCCATCTCGATTACGTTCACGTGTCTCGGGGCAGAATAATACTCTTGCGGGTCAAATACGCTGCTATCATACGAGGTCAATGAGAACTCTCGTCTGTGTGTTCGCCTACTGGTCGTACTGTTCGCGTCTTCGGATTGTGTGTGCGCGTGTGAGGGGTGGAGTCTATTTTCGTCGGGGCAGTTATTTTGTCTTATTACTCTCGCGTCTAAAATTATAACGGAATCGTCGATTTGTTCGCGTTCGATTACGCTGTTCGGGTGTAATTCCGATTCTGATTCGCTTTCGCTTGAGTAGTACGCGTCTAGATTCCTACGCACGGTTTCGCGATTGTCGCTTACGACTTCTTCGGTCGTTTGCACGGGGCTTAACGGTCTATTTCTACGCGCTCGTCGTGACGTCTCGCTATGGAGCCACGATTGGTTTAGTTCCGCTGGTGGATTTTCGTTTTCCGACATTTACGGTGATTGCGCTTTACATAGTTTGCTTAATCGACTTACATTACGGTCGCTAGTCGCATGTTGCTGGTCGGTGCTCGTGCCGCCTTATCTGTCGGTGAGCCTCCGTTGAGGTAGGTCGGCGCCTTCTCGGGTTACGCTGCTCGCTTGTCCCTCGTCGGCCGCTACCGTGTTGTCTGCTGTTTTTGAATCTGGCTGCCTGTGTCTCCGTTGAGGATGTTGCACTGCCTCACTGATTCACTTATTTTTCTGTTTCAGCTGCCGTTCCCGTCTTCCTGCCACTGGATCCTCACGCTGCCACCATTTGTTGTGCCCTCCGTTTACGGCGGGACACAAGGGATCTTTTATTCCACGGAGGAGGCGGGAATGATTATTACGACTTTCAATAAAAGACAACTTTAATTAATCCACTCTGAGCTACAAGGATTATTCGCGTGAAACGCCCGTCGCTTCGAGACTCCAATTGCCCTCTCGTCTCCTGTTGTCGCTTCCTTTTCAATCCTCGTCTTGTCCTTCAATATCGCTGAGTTGCTCGATCGTATCTGGGCCGATCGCGCAACTCATCTTTTGCTGATTCGGCGTTGCGTAATTCTCTCGGGCTTTCGCGGTCGCGTTCCCTATTGTTATTCTCGGTCTTTCTTAATATTATTATTTTATACTATAATATAATTATTTTATTATTACATTTTGATTGGGGCCGCAACAGATTTAACTATTAGGGTGCCGTCACATGGCAGTCAGAAATTCGGAAAACGGAATCTCGGAATCATTCTGATTGGTTAGCCCCATGGGGCACAGTACAAGCTTCATGGGGCTAACCAATCAGAATGATTCCGAGATTCCGTTTTCCGAATTTCTGACTGCCATGCGACGACACCCTTAGCTTACCAATAGGTTGGAACAACCGGCCCTAAGAAGTAAAAATAGTTATGTTACAAAAAAACTTTTTTTGGACGACTTTAAGACGTCTTCAAAGTTATTTTGAAGACGTCATGTCTTTAGATGGTCTAAGAAACGACGTCTTATAAACGTCCATTATTAGCAGTCGACGTCATAGACCAAAAATGACTATAAAAAATAGACGTCGTAGTTTTCGGCCAATTTCGGAAGTGTTCTGAAACGATCTATAGTGATGTTTTATTGTAATGTCTTTTTATTTGAAAATGGCATGCACAACAAAATTGGGTGTTTTCCTCGCCTCGATAGTAAGAATCCAATATGGCCGCGGTGACTACCCAGGAGCCTTAAGGGCAACGGCTCATGGAGGCCAAAAGGTTGATTTTTTGGGATCATGCTTATTATGACTTTTGACCAGCATCACATAAATTATCTATTTCCAAAGTTTCAGCCAATTTCACCGAAATCTACTATCCCACAATGGTATTGAGATAACATCTTATTTTGATTTTGAACAATGATAGCATCTAAACGGTTGATTTTTATGAATTTTATGATTATGGCGGGGTAGGTTTTCGAGCGTTTCAAAATATCGTATTAATGTTCTTCAGCTTGAGAAGAGAGAAGTGACGTATTATTATAGTTAAAAGAAAAGTTTCTGTTACTAAATAGGAATTACATTGACCGACATGAATACGACATGTTATTTTGAGTAGTAATTTATTGTAATAAATAAATGACCGAAATCAAACGTATGTTATAGGGATGGGGTATATTGTTTTATATTGAAGAAAGTTGTATCTAAAATAGTTTACAATTGTTTTTCTGCAACAGCATTTTGCTATTCGATTATTACAAAATAACTTTAAAAGATACAATCTTTATCAAGAAGTACATATCTGTTACCCGTTTTGTGTTTTTATTACGTTTTTATTAATTTAACATGGACTTTTGTCGCATAGCCAACTTACCCTACTATCGGGGCAAGTTGGCTGCAATGCAGTATGTTCGTATTTCACCTATTACAAAGAAACTATACAGTATACAGGAGCGTTCCTGGCATAAAAATGTAGAGAAAGGTTCTCTCTGTCATATTAGTACTGTTTAATCATGAAAATTAGTTGTTTAAAAACTCAAATGCCAAAATTGTGAAAACGGTGTCAACGAGCCCCGGTCTCCCCCAACATAGGATTAAAACAACAGTAGAAAAAGACTACAAAATATATTATTTAATATAATGTGCAGTTTATCGCACAATTTATTATTTTTCTTTAAGGGGCTTCCCTATAGTGTGACAGGGCCCTAAAATAAATGATTTTTAAAAGTAAAACGACAAAGCCATGTTGACGTTGTCTTGATTAATAGGCGACATAAAAAAAATTAATTAAGCACATTATGTGGATTCATCGTTGTTTTTCTCTTGAGACGTTAGATTTTCCATCTATCACCGGCATGGTGAAACCATATATACCATAACTTTTTTTCTATCTCACTTTGGTTTGTGTTTTGGGGTGTTCTTTTAAAATCGTCTCTGTAAAATTATAATATATATCATTAATTAATTGTACATATACACAGAGAATATATACATAACATATAAGTACGGATAAATTATATACCAATGAGAGTTTTAGCCATTTTCATCCCTTGAAAGGCAAATGTTTTTTTCTGCCCTGAATAATCACGCGCCAACGCATCCGAAAATATAGTACTCAAAATGTTGCTCACGTGTTTGGTTGCAGTTTTGCCACCAATTCGAACCATTATGACTTTTCACGCATTTTACATACGATCGAGTTGAAATATCGCAGATTACTGCGTTTATTACAACCTTGTAATGTTTTTCTACATATTGAAATCCTTCTTCTATTAGTTTTTCGGTAATGAAATCTTTCAAATATTCACTAACTAGAAGGTTTCGCATTCCCGTGATAAACACCTATAACCCCTAACAATAATTATGCATGAATATCGCACTTATTTCAATAGCTATAGTACATTAGGGTAAAGCAGAAAAAAACGCGAAAATATCTCCGATTGATTAACAAAAATGGAAAAAAGCTGTCTATCGCAAACTTTATGTTTATGTATTTTACATATACTGTCACGTCTTTTTGCGTCCGAGGAGCGAGACGGATCAAAAGGGGAGGTGAGGAGAGAAGGATGACGGGCCTTTCCGACAGGTCTCTCGCGCCGTCCGACACCAGAACTAATGTTGGGCGCTAGACGCGTAAGCTCGCGTTCACTAGTAGTCACACTAAAGACTCATTGTCTTCTTGTGTTAGATTTCGTACCTATTCAGCGTCTTCGCTTATTCCTTGTAATCGCGTATGATACTTCGCGTTATGTCGAACGTTCTGGCGTATAATACGATATAATATCTGGCGTCGTTCTGAGTGTTCTCGCGTGTGTTACATCTTCGCGGACTGTGGTAATAATCGTCTTATAGTTTGCGTTAGGTTTAGGGTCTCGCGCCTTTCGCGAGCACATTATGTCGTGGCGACAGAATTCTTTCGCGAATTCGGATATTGCGTCCTTGCGCGCCGAGCGTGGCGCAGCATTTCTTATGTTTCACACTACACCTTATGCCTTCCATATTATTTACTGATTACTTTCATGTTTAGTTTTAAGTTCTCTCGTGTAATTCGCGCTTACTTCATTCTCCGTAAGGTAATTCGAGTATCGTCGCATTCGACCATATTTTCCGTTTCTCGTGTAATTTACGCGTCATTCCGCCGAATCTTTGCGCTGCCCTATATTAACCCCGCCCACCGCCGTTAGGTCGAGCTGGCCGATTTTTCGCACGTCCGACTAATTACGTTTAGTGTTTATTTTCGAGTTTTCGCGATCTTTTAGTGTAAAATTTGTGCCCGCTATCTTGTCCCCGAGTACCCAAAGTGAGCCTGAGCCTCTCGCAGGTCTCCGTGTTCGCGGTCGCTCATCTGCCTCGCGAGCAAGATATCCGTCAGTCGCGTGCAAGATCTCCGATCGCGAGGGCGGTCATTCATCGCTCTTCAAGATCTCCGTTTCGCGAGCCAAGCAGAGAGATCGAGCGACTCAAGATTTCCGCCCGACATTTCCGCGAAGGCTCAGCCTGCTTGGGTGCGCGAGAGAGCGACAACGGTGTATAAGATTGTCAAATAAATTGTGCTTGTCAATCAAATAAAGGGCGTGCGTTATCTAAACCCATTCCTCGCTAACTCCTCGGCTTTTACCCCGCGCCCTGGTCAGGGTGGTCCCGGCATTCATTCGTGTCCCGAGGGCACCTCAGCAGAGCACGAATCACAAATATTTTTCGAGCAACAAAAAATTTCTAAATTTATCTTTTTACCTCCCTACATGTGTTTTATTAAAATTAGAAATTTCGAGTTTGTGAGATTCCCTTGTCAGAATAAGTAATTATAATCACTAGCCAAATAATCACTTACAGTATTAAATATCTGTAAGGGTTATGTAATAAGAATGATGGATTTGATTATTGTAATTAGCTATTAGAGATAACGCAGTAACTTGATTTTTACGTAAATTATATACAAATTAGTTTTCCAACAAATTCTGTAAAAGTAAAAACGCATCAATGTTAAAGATGTATGTCGCTATAGCTATATGTAGTATAATTTTGTTTTCTTGATTAAACAGTGTAAAGCTATAGTCTCAGAAATTATTATCATAAACAACATGGTATCATTGGGACAGAAAAAGCATAAAAATCGCAATTTTGTCCCATTTTTGTACTTGATATTGTTTAAATAAATCATTAAAAAATTCAAAAAAAAAATATAAACAGAAAATCTTAAAAAACCGTAATTGCAATTCTCGATGTCATAGAAGTGTACCATAAAAATTTCATTCATTTTTACTGTACATGAGCAGAGATACATATGATATTTACATGGGAAGTATATCTATATATGTGTATACAATTTCTGTAACTTTTAAAGTAAATATCTCAGAAACGGGTCGAACAATCGATCGCAAAATTAACACAGGTTTTTGGGATATATAAGTGCACAATCTCTGTAAATTTCAGCTTTATCCCTTTATTTTGACATAAGCGACATACATCTTTAAGTAACACGTTGATTAAGTATATAATAGTTATCTGTATATTGACGAATAAATTTCTTACATAAATTCCATTGAAATCAAATGTATAGTCACTTTCTTTTTATTCATTTTTAAAACAATCACTTTATGTGATTTGTTATACACATAATTTTTTATTTAAATTATTACGCAGCCATTGTACGGAAAATACAAAGTACGCGCAGTGTATATTTTTTTATGATAGTACGAACAATGTAGGGGAGACCGGGGTTATGTGTCAACACTTTACACTTTTTTCAAGTTTACTAAAAAAACTAATAAAGATATTTAGCTAAAATTTTAATAATATAACCTTTCAACCTTGTTATAAAAAAAACATAATTATAGAATCGTTAATCTTTTACCATTTTAAAGAGGTAAATTTTTTAAGTAGGCAAGTCAAGCATAGACAGATAGCCCCATATGCGGGGTTATCTGTCCACATTCGAGGGGCTATCTGTCCATCATATAATAAAAAACACATTATTTATATTAATTTTTATATTTTTTTATAATATTATTTATTATTAATATATAATATTAAAAAAATTGCTTAGTCGTTGGAGTCAAAGCAATAGTAGGTAAAATATACACTTTGTGTATATTTTTTGACAGGATTCCTGCGTGGAGCTAATTTTTCTTTTAATACGGTGGCATGAAACAGATTTTGAGTCTGTTGTAAAATTAATGTGATGAGTTTCTTTTGTCCCTTCAATTTTTTAATCTTTTTTTTTATTTGAGGCTTTTAGTTTATCCTCGGCAGCATTTGAAAAATAGACAATACTTAATAATTTAAGACAAACTCATATATTAACTTGACGTGTATTTTTAAAATAAAAATTTGATGACGCGATTCTTGAATCACAGGATCAAGTAGCTGCTCGTAGGTCACTTTTTTACAGTAGCAGGTGAGAGTCCGAACATTTATTCCAAAGTCTAACGCTGTTTTTGCGAAAAGATTCTCGCTCAATTTTTATTCTTTTAATCACTCAAAGTATAATTTTATTAGATATGTCTATACCTTATCTGTCTTAAGGAAAATCTTTTTTCTGTAGTTACGTACCATTATCTATTTATAAAAGAACAATCCGTCATTGAAATGTGGACAACACATTGTCCCATCAAAAATAGGACAGACAGCCCCGCGACCACGTTTTTCAGTCTTTAACATGTTGCCAATTTTAGATTATGTGGAATTAAGATTTAACGTTTCTCACACCTGATAACTGTATATTAATTGATAATATTATGAACTGCTTACTTTAATTTCAGTTAAACTACTGTTGCACAGCAAATTTTTCGACCGTCGAAAAATGTGAATAATTGTTTTCGCTTTTCTTTTAACGTATATAGCATACCTCGAAAAAAAAAAACAGTGGTAGTATTACACCTTAAAAAAATCTAAGTAACAAGTGGTAGACGAAATCTTTGTATCTTGAAAAATCTCGAAAAAACCTAAACAGTAGTATCTTCACCTCGAAAAAAAACAAAGTAGTAGTATTATACCTCGAAAAAACCTAAGTAACAAGTGGTGGACGTAATCTTTGTATCTCCAAAAATCTCGAAAAAACCTAAACAGTAGTATCTTCACCTTGAAAAAAAACAAAGTAGTAGTATTATACCTCGAAAAAACCTAAGTAACAAGTGGTGGACGTAATCTTTGTATCTCCAAAAATCTCGAAAAAACCTAAGCAGTATTATTTTATTTCCAAAAAATTATTACTCAAGTGATACACATCACAAAATTACGTTACCTTATCAAAAAATGAGTCGCGTTTCAAGTGATCTATTATTACAATTACAAAAAAGAAATGATATCTCTTTTTAAATTACAGCGCCAATTACAGAGAACATACACTGAGAAAAAAAATTTGTCAATCCCAAGAAATATTTAGTCCGATACGTTCAACTAACCATTTTAGTTAGTTAACTAAACATTAGTTGAATTAATTAATTCTTGATTAAAAAAACGAAATAAATTGTTGAAACAACTAATATTTAGTTAACTAATTAAAATGTTTAGTTGAACGTATCGAACTAAATATTTCTTGGGATTAACAATTTTTTTTCTCAGTGTATTTTTCGAGATACAAAGATTACGTCTACCACTTGTTACTTAGGTTTTTTCGAGGTATAATATTACTACTGCTTTTCTTCGATTAGAATAAAAAATTGAATCATGAAGAATTACACAGAGGTAACAGTACAAAATACAAATATTTTATTAAAATATTTAAACCCAACAAGGGAATACAAGGTATTTAAATACAAAGTTTATATATGTATTTTAAAAGATTTAATCGCATCGCAAAGAATTACAGAGGTAACAGTACAAAAAATAAAATATTTTATTAAAATACATAAATTTTTCTTGTCAAAAAACTTGGCGCTGCTAGACCTCAAAATTAGGTCAGCCTGGTGTGTATGTGCGAGCGAGTGGGTGTGGGCGATGTGTGTGTGTGTGTGTGTGTGTGTGACGGTGAATAATGCGGTTTATTACTAAGTATAGGATAAGTTAGGATAAGTTTAGATTTTTAAAGCGATTAGAATTAAGTATAGAATAAGTATAGAATAAGTAATATCTACATTTGTAAAAAGTCTCTCTCTCTCTCTCTTTCTCTCTCTCTCTAGCAGCGCCAAGTTTTTTGACAAGAAAAATTTATGTATTTTAATAAAATATTTTTATTTTTTGTACTGTTACCTCTGTAATTTTTTGGGATGCGATTAAATCTTTTAAAATACATATATAAACTTTGTATTTAAATACCTTGTATTCCCTTGTTGGGTTTAAATATTTTAATAAAATATTTGTATTTTGTACTGTTACCTCTGTGTAATTCTTCATGATTCAATTTTTTATTCTAATCGAAGAAAAGCAGTAGTAATATTATACCTCGAAAAAACCTAAGTAACAAGTGGTAGACGTAATCTTTGTATCTCGAAAAATACACTGAGAAAAAAAATTGTTAATCCCAAGAAATATTTAGTTCGATACGTTCAACTAAACATTTTAATTAGTTAACTAAATATTAGTTGTTTCAACAATTTATTTCGTTTTTTTAATCAAGAATTAATTAATTCAACTAATGTTTAGTTAACTAACTAAAATGGTTAGTTGAACGTATCGGACTAAATATTTCTTGGGATTGACAAATTTTTTTTCTCAGTGTATGTTCTCTGTAATTGGCGCTGTAATTTAAAAAGAGATATCATTTCTTTTTTGTAATTGTAATAATAGATCACTTGAAGCGCGACTCATTTTTTGATAAGGTAACGTAATTTTGTGATGTGTATCACTTGAGTAATAATTTTTTGGAAATAAAAATAATACTGCTTAGGTTTTTTCGAGATTTTTGGAGATACAAAGATTACGTCCACCACTTGTTACTTAGGTTTTTTCGAGGTATAATACTACTACTTTGTTTTTTTTCGAGGTGAAGATACTACTGTTTAGGTTTTTTCGAGATTTTTGGAGATACAAAGATTGCGTCCACCACTTGTTACTTAGGTTTTTTCGAGGTATAATACTACTACTTTGTTTTTTTTTCGAGGTGAAGATACTACTGTTTAGGTTTTTTCGAGATTTTTCAAGATACAAAGATTTCGTCTACCACTTGTTACTTAGATTTTTTTAAGGTATAATACTACCACTGTTTTTTTTTTTCGAGGTAACAACATATACACTACTATGCGTGTACTTGGCGCCTTTCTTTACCTTTTTTTTAAAAAAAGGTAATTTTGTACTGATATCACGCCTTTTTGTAGTATTACGCATTGTATAAACAGTATGTACAGGGTGTTATTTCGAGGTATAATACTACCACTTTGTTTTTTTCGAGGTAACAACATAATACATATGTACTACTATGCGTGTACTTGGCGCATTTTTTTACCTTTTTTTTTAAAAAGGTAATTTTGTACGGATATCACGCCTTTTTGTAGTGTTACGCATCTTAATCTTAACAGAAAAAAATTACACCTTATAAAGAAATGTGTCTGAAGTTGTAAATATATATATATACACATTGCCGGACATTGCTTTTATGTAAAATATGCATCTATATTATGTTGCTTGTAAAAATTATTTCTTATCAACTTTTTCCAAAAATAATATATAAATACCTTTAGCACCTGTAGGCCATCGTTTATTTTCTATAATTTTTCCATCATCAAATTCAATCCAAAATGTCCTTTCTCTACACATACTTGTATAATGAAGATATTGTCTCAGAGATATCGCAATATATCGACAATATAACCTTCACTCACAGATATGATGAGATTGTAAGCTATTTGCGAAATAGCTTATGAGCCACGAACAACGACGAAATACTATTAATAATAACAACAGAGAGAATTCTTCTCTGCTATTAATCCCACAATGTATTTGTCAACAAAGCGTAGGAACCGGTAACGCGTACGCGGAACGCAACAACCACGAATAATGTAATCAACGACGACGTGATAGGCGACGTGATCGACAGCAACGTGATCGATGGTGACATGATCGGCGGCGACGTTATCGGCGTGTATAGATGAGCCTTTAGGGCTGCATTCAAAAACTATATTCGAGTGCACACCGCATCGCTTTATCTTGTTACTAAAAATTGAACAAGGACAGGGACCGTATTCTCGAGCCTGCCCTAATGATTTTCGTGTGCGACTTTCTATTTGAAAAACATTGAATTTCGCATGCGAGTTTCATGAAAACGATTCGAGAATAAGGCTCCAGAACGACGCTGGTGTGTATTCGAATGACCTAGTTTACACCGATCTCTTGATACGCGTATCAAACCAATAATCAAACTAATTTACTAGTTATTTACTATTTAATACGCGTATCAAGTGATCAATATAAACTAGGCCAGAGTGAAGTTTTCGAATATAGTCTGAAAGGCTCTCTACCCTATAAGGGTATTCCACGCTTTTAAACACTTTACCCGCCATCGTCGCCGATTTCATTCCAGACTTTGTATAACAAACAGTGGCAAATACTGGCCGTATTGTCCTCTGAAAAGAGGCAGGAGCCAACGAAACCACCGTTTCATACTGATTGTGAGAGAAATCGCGAAAGTACAAATGGTAAGTACTGTCTTTTCAATATATATTTCACATAATTTCACATAATTACAATATATAAAAAATTTAATTCATATTATATGTATTTAATTTTCATAAAATTTCTTATACAATTTTATTATTTTACAGTTCGCAGACCAAGAGGCAGAGCCGCGGGGATACGACGCCAAAGAAGAAAGGTTCATGGCCTTCTTATATAAATTGTCATCACCCAATTACCATTGGGGTAGACGAGGCAGAGGCAGACGTTGAGAGCAACAGGATTTAATCTTTGTCTCTATATAATCTCTATATAATGTCTCTATATAATGTATAATGTCTCTATATAATAATATATAATAATGTCTCTATATAATGTCTCTGTATAATATCTATATATAATAATGTCTCTATATAATTAATAAAAAATTTGTATCTCTTATAATCTTTGTCTCTATATAATCTCTATATAATGTCTCTATATAATCTCTATATATAATAATGTCTCTATATAATCTATATATATATATATATATATATATTATATATATATATATATATATATATATATTATCAAATCCTCTTGATTCAAAACGATCTTGATTACTTTTATTAATTTGTATGTAGCTGTTTTGAGACAAATTAGTTGTTTCGACGCTCTCAGGTTGTACAGGTAATTTATCCTCGAGAAAGTCGAATAGGGATATTTTTCCGCTGCTTGGTTCCAATAATACCAGCTTTAAATGGCAATCCTTGACCTATATCTCCCAAAATTAAGTCACCATCTAATTCTCTTTCATCAACAGCTACGTCTAAAAATAAAATAATGTATTAATATGATATTATGGCTACGGTCAACGTGACACTACAAATGCTTCGAAGCATTCCTCTTCTCTTTTCTTTCAATGAAGAAAGAAGGAGAAGAAGAACGCTCCAGAGCATTTGTATCACGTTGACCGTAGCCTATATATCAAGATATATATATATCTTTCAGCAACGTGCACAACTTCATTTGAGGTTATAATTGGGTACAACATTCATCGCACGATACTTTTATAATTGCAAATCGGAAACGTACCTCGAGTTCAGCTCTTCTGCGATCAACGAAGTCGGGATCGAACGTGTCAGTCGTCACTTTCTGCCAAGCGTAGAGAACCTTCTTTTCCGGCAGCGATGGTAACACGATGGGTGCGTTCAGCCGAATACTCCGCTAGCCTAGCAATCGTGAGCAGTCGCTCGTTTTCCTCTCCTAGCTTTTAATCCATTGGGTCAAAGGAGAGGAAACGAGCGAAAACGAGCGACTGCTCACGATTGCTAGGCTAGCGGAGTATCGGCTAAACGCACCCAATGTAGGGATACGAAATCTCCAGATAAGCACGAAGCAATTCAATTCAGTATATCGCCGGCACGATTACGGTGTTACTGCCGTTTCGCGTACGCGCGTATGCGCGCGTTGTCGCACCTTACCTCGCGACGCGTAATAAAGAGTCACACGGTCGGTCTCGCTCCGCGCGTACTACCGTGTCTCTCGATCGATCGAGATAGGTTAACTGATCAGATGATGAACTGACTGACAGGAGACATCGAATTCAAGCTTGATTCATAAGAATCGACTTAAAAATTCCCTAGCGGCGCTTTCTGCCAAGCGTAGAGAACCTTCTTTTCCGGCAGCGGTGGTAATACGATGTAAGGATACGAAATCTCTCCAGATAAACATGAAGCAATTGACTCAATATATATTATACTAGCATGCCCCGCCGGGCTTCGCCCCGGAGAACATGTGTATTAAAACACGCAAATAGTCTCTCTCTCTCTCTCGCTTTCTATATATAAGATTGCCCTTTCCAAAAAGATAACGGTAACGAAAAATTATATACTTTATAGCACTCCCCGAGAAATTCAACCTTTACTTTATGTACAATTCTTTGAGATTCGGTCATTCGGAACCGATTTTCAAAAAGATCGGTAACAAAAAATAGTACATTTTATAGCACTCCCCGGGAAATTATACTCCTTCTTCATGTATAATTTTTTGAGATTCAATCAATTATTTCCCTAAAAATTGGAAAAATTAAAAAAACCGGTTTCCAAAAAGATCGGTAACAAAAATTGTACACATCATAGCACTCCCCATAAAATTCTACCACTACTTCTTTAAGATTCGGTCAATAAATTCCCGAAAAATTGAAAAAATTTCCGTACCGGCTTCCAAAAAGATCGGTAACGAAAAATTATACACTTTATAGCACTCCCCGAAAAATTCAACCCCTGTTTTATATACAATTCTTTGAAATTCCATCAATTATTTACCGAAAAATTGAAGAAATTAGAAAAACCGGTTTCCAGAAAATCGGTAACAAAAAACTATACACCCTATAGCACTCCCCAGGAAATTCTACCCCTATTTCATATACGTTTGGTAAAAATTCGGTCCATTGGTTTCCGAGATCATAGCGAACAAAAAAATGCAAACCCTGTTGCTTTATAATAATAGTATAGATAAGTATATACCTAATTTACCTAAATAGAAATCTTCCTCCTGACCGATAAGTCTATCGACCTAATTTCGAAATACGCGCGCGATATCGAAACTGGCGATACCTGCGCCGCCAGCGTCGAAAAAGTGAAAGTGACGTTTCTGATTATGACGTCATCATACAAGAACGTCAGCGTTAGAAGTATACGTATCTTAAAAATAAATTTTCACATTTGGACTTTGCGTCGCAATATCTCCGCTCGTAGGGCACGTAGCGGAATATTATGAGAGAAACCCCCCCCTAATTGGACCCCAAGCTATCGATCAAGCCTACTTAGAACTTGATCCGTTCACTCGTTATCGAGATCTCAACATCGCGGGTACTCGCAACCCGTCGCGTCGCGTAAAAGAGTCACGGTCGGTCTCGCTCCGCGTGTACTTGGCGCGAGACACTACCGTGTCTCTTGATCTGCGAGAAGCATCGCAAGAAAACAAACAACGTTTAAATCTTTTACGTAGAGCATTTCTAAACTATTTGTTACAATGGTAGAGACGTCTGTCTCTTAAAACCTCAGATAGCAGTACAGTGGACACATAGCCCCCGTAGACAGATAGACCCGGTCTTCCCCATTACTTAATTTTCGCAAAATTGTAGAAGCTATATTGTGTTAGTGTAGGTATAATAATATTAATATTGATAATAATATTAATGATGCTAATGTAAGAAATGTACTTAAATATTACTAAATATAATATATTTTCTCTCCTTCTCTCTCTCTCTCTCTCTCTCTCTCTCTCTCTCTTGCCTCTCTTACCTTAATCATGCCACATATTGATCATTGTTGTCTCGTATATCATGGTTTGAGCAGTGAGTTGAATACAAAATTGCAAAGGCTCGTCAACTGTTGTATTCGGTTCATCTATGACCTTAAGCGTGACGATCAACACATTACACCGTATCGACGTCAGTTGAGGTGGCTTTCGGTTGAAAATAGGAGATACTACTTTCTCGGATGTCAGACCTATCGCATTCTACATATGTGTTCTCCTTCATATCTACGTGAGCTTTTTCCTCCTCCCGATCCAACACTTAGGAGATCTAATCGACTAGCTGCTTCATCCACTCAGACGTTCCATATTCCTGCTCACAGAACCGTTGCTTTCAGAAATTCCTTCCAACTTTCTTCCATATATTTCTGGCATTCTCTTTCTAGTACAATAACTTCGGCATCTTCACTTGCATCATTCAAGAGCCTACTTTTTGCGTTTTTGCTTTCGTCTGAATCGGAGTGACGGGCTTTTGTTCTTTTGTTGTTCTTTTGTTCTTGCGTACCTCCTGCGAGTATACTAGTCCTTAATTTTAAGTTGCGTTGCGATTCTTTATTAGTTTTAAGTTGCGATAGTTGTAAGTAGCGTTAGTTTTAAGTAGCGTTGGTTGTAAGTTGCTTGTAATTGGCATATTGTTATTGAGAGAGAGCATGTGCTTGCTGTTATAATTTTCTTTGTATCTTTTTGCCCTGTAGCCATTGTTTGGGCATAATAAATGATCAATCAATCAATCAATCTCTCTCTCTCTCTCTCTCTCTCTCTCTCTCTCTGTGTGTGTGTGTGTGTGTGTGTGTGTGTGTGTGTGTGCGTGCGTGTAAAATCTAGATTATATACCTACACGATGTATGTTGCAAAAGTATTATATAATTACGGAATAGTTATTTGTGTAACAAGTGTCGTAAGATGAAAATTCCCGGGTGCGGAGTTTACGCACGAGCCGAAGGCTCGCCTCCGCACCCGGGAATTTTCATCTTTACACACGACTTACACTCCCTATTTTATGTGGCAAGTGCCTGGAAAGTGGTTTATCACGCACGCGTAGCGTGCGTAATGGGGCACTTTCCATGCACGTGTTGCATAATATTCAATTTCTAACTAGTTCACGTCTATCCTTTCGTGATCTGCACGAATATGAGAATAATGTAAGTCAGTTTGTCAAGAGTGTTTCTCTCAAACAGAAAAAGAAACAGTATAAACAATAAGAGATTATAACGGTCATGAGTCGGTGGTAATACACTCTTCCTCAAAATAATGCCAAAACCGCGAAATAAATTTAAAATTTAAATATTAAAAGAAAGGACGGTACCTAAAACAGGTCGACTTCTGCTTAAAAAATGTAACATAAGTTATATACTTATGTAATGTTATGTTTTTTGGGTCACTGAATACGATGGCAGCATTTTTATCCATCTAAATTTATGGGAAAGCAGTTACAATTCGCCTTAAAAGGGTCAAAATATGTCACTTTTAATAATAATTTGAGCAGTAAAAATTTTGTTGTAATTATTTTGTTACTTGTATTATAGTTTAGTTTTATATCTTTTCTTGCTGAAAACTAAGAACTTCAAAATAGAACTCTTAAGAAATGCTAAATGTAACATGACAAAATCAATGTAATATAAAAACTAAAAGAGATTTCTTACAGAAATTTAATACTGTAAGTGATTATTTGGCCAGTGATTAATTAGGGGAAAAGGGTCACTACAACTAATTAGTTTCTTGATAGTATTTATAAAAATTGTAAAAAATCATTGAATATAAGTAGTTTTTTAATTAAAAAAAAAAGTAGCTTTGACTCTCATTACCCAGGGTAATGAGAGTCGATATACGGGATAATTAAAACCATCACTAAATAAATCTAAAATACAGCAATATACTATTTTTTGCCATATTAGGGCACAAAACAATATACTTTTATCAATAGGAACTGTAATTATTATAAGAACATGCAAAATTAAAAAAATCGCTATTTTAATGCTGAATCGCATCCAAAGCATTCAGCGTGGGCTCAATTGCCATAGGATCTGCATCGGTACCATAATTCGTTTGATTTCTTTGCATCAGCACAAAAGATGCAGGTATTTTCTTTGCTATCATCGTTACTTTCATGAGAGCTATTGACTATTATCTTTACCCCAACGGACTATTTTTAATTGGAATAGGATTGATTGAAAAACGGGTGATTGTTTCAAGGCAAACAGTTGTGTTTACATATATTACTGATGTCTACTCTAATGATAAAATGTAATGAATTGTAGTAATATGGTATTATGCAACACGTGCATGGAAAGTGCCCCATTACGCACGCTACGCGTGCGTGATAGACCAGTTTCCAGGCATTTGCAACATAAAATAGGGAGTGTAAGTCGTGTGTAAAGATGAAAATTCCCGGGTGCGGTTACCGCACTCGCTTTCGGCTCGTGCGTAAACTCCGCACCCGGGAATTTTCATCTTACCTCACTTGTTACACAAATAACTATTTTCAATACTCATATTTCATCACCAAAGATCGACGAAAATTACAAGAACAGAGCGCAAAAACCACTTTAAGCCTTAAGGGGATCCTATAGCGAAGGCCGAACTTCCTCGACGTCAGTAATGTCAACATTTCTAATCCTGTTTTCTATGTTATATATCTATGTCTGTCCTTGTCTAACGAGAGGCATCTGTCTTTGTTCGATTGCTGCGCCATCTCTCGCTACACGCAATACTGCTTATCCTGTCAACCTAAATGTGCTTTTGCTTAATAAAACTTCATTTTACAAAATCTTTTTTTCTAAACGTTGAATCTTAGTTTTATTTACAAGATATTGTTCCTACATGTTGTCCCTACGTCGCCTTGGTGTCATTATACATATATAAACTGCAGTAATTTTGTTATTGTCGTCAGATGACAGTTGTATGTGCCCAAATTAGTAAAATTTTTAATTTTTTTTTGTTCCCGATATGAAATCGTATAACGCGATGTAGATTTTTGTGCGTACTTTAATTCTAGACCAAAAACTTGCAATTCTGTAAAGCCAATTCAAAGATTCCTTAAAATGAAAAAATGTCGGTAATTACCGCCACTATAGGATCCCTAAGGATTAAGGGGACGAGGATCCTATAGTCGTCTGTAATACCGACAACTTGTTTTAATCTCAACTTGCGAAAACATTCGCTTTGTATAAAATTCTACAATGTATTGACGTAGAACTACGTCTTTTTCCGCGGTATGGGGGGTATCCACGGATGCAACGAAAATATGTCACACTTTGAACGTTTAGATCTTCAAAACTAATAATCGTAGAGTAATCATTGACATCTCATTTTAAAGCTTAAGAAGTCCCATTTATGATAAATCTAGCCCGAACTCTTTATTTCTTTCCGTTTAGATATAGTAGCGTTAGAAAGTTTAGCTAAATTTCTTGTAGATGCAACGAAAACATGTCATACTTTGAACGTTTATATCTTCGAAACTAATAATCGTAGAGTAATCATTGACATCTCAATTTAAAGCTTAAGAAGTCCCATTTATGATAAAACAAAAGAGAGAGAGAGAGAGAGAGAGAGAGAGAGAGAGAGAGAGAGAGAGAGAGAGAGAGAGAGAGAGAGAGAGAGAGAGAGAGAGAGAGAGAGAGAAGGGACAGGGACAGGGACAGGGAGGACAAGGACAGGGACAGACAAACACGCACACGCTCATTTATTTATCATAGAGCGAATGCTAGGGCAGGGACTTGGGGAGTCTGTTTAGACGTTGGGTCCACATAAGTTTCCCTCCCCTTGTCCGAAGATTTGGCGGAACGAAAGTTATGATACGTACTCTCAAAAAAAGAAAAGAAAATTTTGACATCATCAAGAATCTGAGATTCTCCTGTGAGTTTGAACAACAAGTATCCTGCGAGAATGAAATAAGTTTCCTTATTCGAGCATAATACACGTTTTTTGAAAATTACTGAGAGTATACTACGCTTTCTGCCATTGATCTTCTTCGAGCATCTTACGATTCATGTCTGATTTCTCTAAGCATTAAATACTTTATATAGATCGGCAAAATTTGTAACAAATTGGAAAAAACTGGAATATCGCAATGAGTTCCTATATCTTTAGTTCCCCTTTGAAATGTAAGTAAAATTAATATAGACGAAAAATAAGAAAGACATTTATTGTTTTATTTCTTTAAAATAAATTTATGTTAGAAAAAATCAAACAAGCACAGTAACAACTGTGCCGCAAACACATAGAACTACGTTTACTGCACAGTATGGGCACAGCAACACTGTGCCGCAAGCAACACGTAGAACTACGTCAACTGTCACTGATGATGAACTCGGCGCTACAGCCCGGTGTGGACCTTGGCCTTTCTTGATCACGTCAATCATCATCAGTGACAGTTGACGTAGTTCTACGTGTTGCTTGCGGCACAGTGTTGCTGTGCCCATACTGTGCAGTAAACGTAGTTCTATGTGTTTGCGGCACAGTTGTACTGTGCCTGTTTTTGTTACAAAAAGACTGTGGTGTGGCCAGCGGATTACATCTAAAAATACGATACCGTTGTCAGAATTAGGTTTAGACTTTAAACAAAAAAGTTATCTGTGAAAAATGATTATTGCAAACATACACTAAAAGTGGGGCGCGTGTACTTTTAGTTGAGGTTAAAACAAGTTGTCGGTATTACAGACGTCTATAGGATCCCCTTAAGGCTGAAAATTTTCAGAAGCAAAACGACAACTGAGCAGCGATGCAGCGCATTAGTCAACCCTTTCTCGCGTCTTTCTAATACAGGGCTAAACATCATTCGAACTCACTCGGATGCACCTATGACCTATCACTGCATGACTCTTATTACCCCATGGCCACCATTACCTCGTGTTCTTCTACTTATTTTGAATATTAAAAGCACTGTCGACAGTTCTTTTAATACTCAAAATAAGTGATTAATCACTAGCCAAACAATCACTTACACTACAGTATGAAATTTCTATAAAGAATGGTCATTTCCTTATTCAAAGAATTTTATGTCTCATTAGATGATGTGTGCTCCTGCATTCAGTGTGTAATTTTAAGGATATTAGAATGGCTAATGATGTACTTCAACATTACTCTGGAGGTTCTATTAAAAAACTTCTATTACGAGAAATTTCTGTTAAATTTATCTTAAAGAGTTAGGCAACAGTTCTTTAGTTTTTTGGTCATGCTCGATATTTGAATTCGATACACGTTTCCGGTGAATATTTAAATAATGTATTTTCGAATTTTGATGACAACCAATAATTTACGAAATATCCTAAACGTTATACCTTATACAGCCCTACAGTATAATACAAAACAGTATAGTACAGTATAATACAAAAAATAATATAATAGCTGGTCTTTAAAGTACAGTTAATTTTAAGAATATTGATTACAATAAATTTGATAAGACATAGATTAAGTTAGAATAGGATTATATAATTACAAAATTGCAACCGTATGCAGCGCTGAGCAACAATATGCTATACGTGAGTGAAATAAAATGTTGATTGAGCAATGTGCAAATTTACAATTTGCACACTTAAAAATTATGAGGAAGCAATATGCAAGTTTCTACTTGCACACTTAAAAATTATGAGGAAGCAATATGCAAGTTTTTACTTGCACACTTAAAAACTATGAGGAAGCAATGTGCAAGTTTCTAATTTACACATTTTTTTATTATATTAGCAATTTTGTCTAATTCTATTATATTCTTCAGTCTTTTTTACCCCTATTTCATATATAATTCTTTAAGACTTGGTTGATTAGTTTCTAAGTAATAGACGTTTAAAATTTCGGGAAATCCGTACATACTTAAAAGCCTTATAAAGCTGAATCTATTCAACCAAATTCTAAATAATTATATATAAAATAGGGGTAAAAAGACTGAAGAATATAATAAAATTAGAAATAGACCGATATCTCAAAATTTGCGGAAGTTAGAGCAGTTACGGATATCAAATCCACACACACACACACACACAACACACACACACACACACACACACACGGAGATTTTTTTTAATGCAATTTTTCGACGTTTTAGAACATTCTGAACACATTGGCAGCGGCAACTAAAAAAAAACTTTTTTTACGAAAACAAAGCTTCCTCTATGAGGAAGCAAAATTATGCAATTTGTAATATGCAACTACATATCTTTTTTGCAGAGCAACAATGTGTTTTCTTTACATCATTACTGTATTATTCATACTTATCGTATTGGGGTATCATTATTATATACATTATGGAAGAAATGCGCGATTGATCAATCTTATACCAGGCCCATCAGGTTATCCGATTTTTGGGAATCTACTGCAATATATAGGCCCACGAGGTAAGTTCAAGTTTTTTAAAAATTTGCATAAATTAAACGTTTTTCTTAATTTGTACATATGCCATACGCAAAAGTAATATTTACGAACATTTCAACCGTTTAAGATATATTACTATCAATATTGTCGTATGCTAATTACTTGCAATAATTATTTACGTTTATCAATTATTTTTAACGTAATTTATTTTCTTAATTATTGAAATTGAGAAACGACAAAATATATTACACGACAATAAAGTCAACCATGTATTTTTGTATCAATGTTTATAATATATTTCTGTATATTCGTATTATATACATTTTTTTAGAGAAACAATGGAAGTTACTGATGAATCTAATTAACCAGTACTATCCTATTGTTAAACTTTGGGGATTCTCTATCCCCTTTGTATTGATTCGTCATCCGGATGATTTAAAGGTAATAAAATATTTAAAAAATTCAATTTTCTGTTAATGTTCTTATAGTTCATACACCAGCGATTTAGGTATTTAGGTGTGATTTTGCTTAGTTTTATTTTGCGAAAACATATTTATTTATAGTCTTATAGAGATCATAATTAAATAAGACAATTTCCAAATAAACTAATGAATTATTCACATTGCATCTAAATTAATTGAATATTTTCTATGATTTCAGACAATATTAAGCAGCATGCAGCACATCAAAAAGAACTTCTTTTATGATATTCTACGTCCATGGATGGGCAATGGTATTTTGATTAATGAAGGTAAAGTACATAATAATAATTAAAAAAATTTCTTTTAGTTACAAAAAAATTTTCTTGTCTATGAAATGTCTATTGTTTATGTTTCAGGCGCAAAATGGCATTCAATACGGAGAAGTTCATTTTAATATTTTGCAGCAACATGCTGAGATTTTGATCAAGGAGGGTGAAAACATGACAATGTCTTTGAAAAATACAGGAGGCACAGTTGTAAAAGATTTAGTACCGTTTGTTAGTGAACATACGTTGAATGCAATATGCGGTACTACATACACATTTTATTCAAAATCTAAACATGTACAATAACATTATTGTATTTTTACAAATTTTTTTTTAGAAACTTTAATGGGTACTTCTCTACGTGACCTCGATGAATTCCAGCAAAAATATCGAAAAGCTGTTCATCAGATTTGCGAACTTTTTATTTATAGGTAATTTATGAATATAATAATAAATAAATAATTATAATGAGATTATTTTTTAGTAATTATGGTTTAGGTTACTGAGGCAGTGGTTGCACAACGACTGGATATTCTCGTTAACATCAAAAGGCAAGGAACAGGAAAATATTCTAAGAATATTACATGGATTTACTAACCACGTATGTAAAAATGTTATTTTATTTTTTGTTAGTGTGGTTGGTATATTCATATTATTAAAAAAGTGTTGATTTTATATACACGTAGATTATTGCGGAAAGAAAACTGTATCATGAACGCACCAACGGTCGATTATTGAGAAGAAGTATCACATCGACAGACACAAATGACACAGAGGCGAATGGAAAACGGATCCAACTTTCATTGTTGGATCATCTAATAGCAGACAATCGAGAAGGTCGTCTAACTGATTTAGATGTCAAGGAGCAAATTGATGGTTTTATGTTTGCTGTACGTATTTCTAAATTTTCTTGTTTTATAAATTATTTGAACGTATACTAATAAGGTATAATATATGTGATTACAGGGTCATGATACTACGGCGTTAAATTTAACCTATCTATTAATGCTATTAGCTAAGCATAAAGACATTCAGGTATTTATTGTTATAAATAAAATATAAATAAAAGGCATTCTTAGAAAAAATTTAGTAATTTTAGTGATTCAAACAGTTATGTATTAAAGTTACAAAATATTAAATTTTTGGTTTTTTAAATAGATTATGGTTATGTATGTACTCTCAATATATACATAATACTAGCTTTTAAGTCCTCTACGCGCGGAATTACATCATATAGTTCGGTGCTTATATGTCAATCAAATAGAAAATTAATAGCAAATTAACTCAAGCGTTCCGAGTATGAACATTTAGACGCAACAAACTTATTTTATATAAAATTATTTATTTATTAAATCATATTAAATTGAATAAATCACCGTTTTTCTTTTAGAATTTTACATCATCCTCATCGAGTGAAATATATACACATATTTTTAAATAAAAATGTAATTTTTCGATGTTTTAAAACATTCTGAACACATTGGTATAGAAAACTAAAAAAATGGCACCGGTTTTCAGAAAATTGGTTTATTAACAAAAAATTAAACCCATTGTTGCCATCCTCAAATAATTAGTAAAATTTTTGGACCGGTTTCAAAAAATCGGTAGATTAATCGGTAGATCGGTACATTAATAAAAAATTAAACTCATTATCGCCATCCCCGAAAAATTAGAATAATTTTGACGGTTTCAAAAAAATTGGTCCATTAATGAATGAGTAGTTCGCAATCAGAAAAATTAAAAAATGTTTTAAACCGCTTTTAAAAAAATCGGTGTATTAATGAAAAATTAAACCCATCCCCGCATAATTACAAAAAATTTGGCACCAGTTTCAAGAAAATCGGCCCATTAATGAATAAATAGCTTGTGATCAGACGGACAGACATTATAATAGGGGAGACCGGGGCAAAGTCGTTACTGGGGCGGAGTCGTCATTGCAATTACCTCGAAATCTGTATATTGTGTGAACTCGTCATTAATACTGTAAATGCTACTTATGGTGCCCACGTGACACACGGAGTTTAGTGAGGATATGTGCCATGTTGTGATTCTTATCGAGGCAAACACGTGTTTTCGGAGGTCAAAAGTAAAATTTTTTGCGCGTCGAAAATTTGTAATATCTTAAATATTATTGTGTCTCCGAATCTCAAAGTAAGTGATTCTAAAGAGTAATGCATGCTGAACACGAATTCAGTGAAGTTTTTTTATTTTCATTAATTTCTAATATTTCATGAGCGACCAAACTTAAAACTTGTGTTCGGGGCGAAGTCGTCACCAAGCCATATCAAGGGAGGCTTCCGGCGAAAATCAAAGTCAAAGAAGCAGCAGTGGTCGGATTCTGGCGAGGACTTGGATAATATGAGAAACGTGCGAGCGTAGAGCACATAAGTGTGTGCGCTTTTCTTGTAATTATTTTCCGCCATCGTGTTTTTAATAAATGTTCCCATTTTTCTATTAAAAAATAATTAATAAAATGTATCTTATCATTTTTTGTTGATCGAAATTATGAATTTTTATTTAAAATTCAGTTCGAGAATGGAATGACGACTTCGCCCCGGCAATTTTGACATTTCAATTTTTGCACTTTTATCGTTTTTTACTCTATACCAGTTGAACAAAGCAACGTAGACCAAAAATGCCCTTATAAATTTTGTAGCCAAGGATTTACTCTTTACAACGGTATACCACATTTTACTAAAATTATTTGTTTTGTTGTTAAAAATCGGCACCGAACAAATAGTGAAGACTTTGCCCCGGTCTCCCCTACTTATTATTTCTCCAAAAATTAGAAAAATTTTGGAACAGGTTAGATTTCAAAAAAATTGGTAATGAAAAATTATACACATTGTCGGCATTCCCGAAAAATTAGACAAATTTTGGCACCGGTTTTGAGAAAAACCGGTTTCGGTTCATTAATGAATGAGTAGTTTGCGGTGAAACAGACAGACAGACAGACGTCAGGTATACTTATATATATGATATTTGCATATAACAATTTTAATTAATATTATTACTATTTACAGGATCGTGTCAGAAACGAAGTAAACACCGCTTTTCAAGAGAATGGAAAAAAATTTAATAGAAAATTATTAGACAATTTAACATATTTAGATAGATGCATAATGGAAACTTTGCGTCTATATCCAAGCGTATTTTTAATATCGCGAGTTAGTGGGGAAGACGTTAAATTACGTATGTATCTAAAATATTTATTACATGTTGCATGATATGTTTTTCAGTTTATAATAAAGTTATTATTATTATTTATTTATTGTATTTTGTTTATAATATATTTTTTAGAGTCATATTTAGTACCGGCGGGAACAACTCTGGTCCTTAACATATATGGAGTACACAGGGATCCTAATTTTTGGCCAAATCCTGAGATATTTGATCCCGATAGATTTTTGCCAGAGAGGAAACGAAATCGTCATTGCTATTCTCATATACCATTTAGTGCTGGACCGCGTAATTGTCTAGGTAAACTAGGATTTTTTAAATATCTTCTTATATGATTATATTAAGTCGCAAAAAATATACATCAATCAAATTCTAGGCCAGCAATACGCCTATCTACAAATAAAGGCTTTAATAGCTCCTCTGATACAGAGTTATTATTTAGAGCCCATCGATTATTTAAAGAATCTGAGGCTACAGGCTGACTTAGTACTTCGCCCAGCATGTCCACTTCGTGTAAAATTTGTCCCTATTTGAGGCAAGTTAAGGAAACATAATTCTTATTATTAATATATAACTTTTAGAATATAATAGTTACTTATAAATATACTGTAAATAAAGAGCACTCCGCACTGCTCGATCCACACGCGTGTATACGCACTCACGCATCGTAGGTATACGTAGGATAATGTAGGGGAGACCGGGGCTAACTCGACATCGGGGCAAACTTGACACTAGACTTTTTGCTAATTTAAATCTATCGTAGAAACTTGCCTTTTTTACTGTAAATGCGTCTTTATGTGCTAGTATTATCAACGGGATTTGATGACATTCTGAGTTATGGTGTAATTTTTAGCGCGACATAAGCGTTTTTGATGGTAAAAAGTAATTTTTCTGATCTCTCGAAATACTTTTTCATCGAGCTTTACTCTTGCAAACCTATATGTAAGTGATTTTCGTGGGAAATTTGATGCTCTATATGAACCCGATAATCGATCGTTTTTGGATATTTTCAAAATTTTTATGTTTTTGAAGTGACAAAAGTAAAAAACGACGTCCGGGGCAAAGTCAACACCACGCTGTTTCGTCGACTCCCAATAACAAACGATGCTTGTCATGCAGCCGTATGGCTCATGACAAATGTATGCGCACGTCCAATCGCGAGTTTACCTGCATTAATTGTTTTTCAGACATGAGTTTAACCCTCAGGGTACGGACTGGGTTAGCGTAACCCGAGCGAATTTTGAAAGTAGCGCCATTTGAAAGGAAGTGAATGAGGGGGGTCCGTACCAGGGGGAAAAATTTTTGAGGTAGCTACTATGTGAGTGCCAAGGGGCAGCGTCAGTCTACGCTTGGTGCTCAAGTTATACGATTTTGAAAATTAAACTCGGGTAGTCTACACCCAGTCCGTACGGAACGTTACAAAATCCGTGTTTTTTCAAACAAAAAGTGTTTTTCGAGTATTTGCTGCAGTAGAGTATTCTGGTATGTATAATTTACTATTTTTAATATACTTTTGTGCATTCTAACCTCAAAATGATGCTCTGTAGCATACCAGCATAACGTATCCGTGCATGCAATTTTTGTTATTTATTTATATTATACTAATCAACAACATCCAAAAAACTATTTTTACTTTAAGATATTTTTTTTGCGTTATTACGATAAATCAAGCAAGTAACGTTATATCGCTATCGCAAAACGGGTATTTTCATAGTTAAAAAAAATATACTTTTTGAAATGGATCAAAAAACGAATTCAGCCATTTCAAAGAACAACTTTTTAGCTTTCAAACGCGACTTAAAAAATGTCGATATCTTTTTTTTTTTTCATAAAGTTATGCTATTTAAAAGAAAAAATGAATTTTTATGAAAATTTTTTGAGAATGGTTTACATTTTCAAATGTACCTTTGTTTAAACAAATAAGGTAATAAATCTATCAACGCGATTGTATTTTTGAGAAAATTTCCGATCCAAAGAAAAAAAAATTTGTTTTAATTGATAAATTACAGCCCGATATACAGTCAATCAAAGTCGCCGGGTTAGGCTAACCCATGTCCGTACGGAACGTAACTTTTTTATAGTCCGTACCCTGAGGGTTAAATGAAGATAATTGAAAGTTCAACAATTTTGGTTCTCATTATTTTAAATGATTGTTCTAGCTACTTTATTCCGAATTTTTGTATTTTTTAAATACACAATAAACAATGTATTTTATTTTCAGACAGTAAAAAATAAGTTCCAGATCAAATTGTGTCGATCAGACAAAGTGTTGAGTTTGCCCCGGTGGGGTGTCGAGTTTACCCCGGCATTTTTCAATTCGAAAATTTGTCTTTGCGTCACTTTTCCTTTCCTGGCGGCAAAACAGAGCGACGTACAGCAAAACTTTCTGAATCAATTTTGTACCTGAAGGAATACTCTTTAAATATATACCATTGAATTTGCCTAAAAATTTTAATTAAATATTAAAATTGCCTTTGAAAAAATAGTGTCGAGTTAGTCCCACCTCTCCTACATCATGGCTGTCGCGATGAGGGTTGCGCACAATATAAAACAATAACATTATAACAACAGAAAATTAATATACTACCAACGTTATTTTTAAGTCCAAATTACAAGGAATTTTGAACTGTTGCATTGATCTCAAATAAATGTCAGAGTAACATTTGAAAAATATTTTCTGAAACGTTTTTAAAATATTTTAACAACATTAAAAAAAAATCATATTACAAAATAATAATTTTCAAATATGTGTATAATTTTATTAAAAAACGTTTAAAAAATACACATAAAGTCAATATTTAAACGTTAGTTTAATGTTTTTTGCTTACTGGGTGCAGCATACTATTCATTGCACGTATGGTTAATTGAGTTCTCATCATTAATATACAACTTTTAGAATATAATAGTTACTTACTTATATATAAATATGCCGTAAATAAAGAGCACTTTGCACTGCTCGATCCACACGCGTGTATACGCAGTCATACAACGTATGTAGGATAATCGCTATGCAAGGGCCAACGGCCGAATTGTGTGTACCTGTGTGTGGGCGTTTCGCGATTGTCGGCTTACTTCATCGCCTATGTCGACATTCATAGGTGGAATCCGGATATATGGGCACGATGTGCCGTACGCGTAACGAGAGCGAGAGAAATAAACGCGAAAGAGATTCTCCCACTTCGCCGGATTAAGAATAACAAATTTTTAAACAGAATAATAAATTTCTTTCGCCAGTATATAGAATAACAATTAAAATAAATTAAATCGACTTGACTGGCAATATATGTATATAACGTCTTTCCGATATGAACATTGAAAAACTGTGAGCCAACTTGGTTTGTCGGATTCACACAGCACTTTTTTCAGATCAATATCGAGACATTATTAATTTCGACCATGGATTTTGGTCAGTTGATGTAATTTCTAAATTAAATAGGTTTTTCAATTTTATTGCGAAAAATATTACCCCAGCCAGGGTTTGAACCTGGAACCTTCCGTATACCGTGCGGGTGTCGTGCCAATTCGACTACTGGGGCTGTGGTAATATTCATCGCAATAACAACTATAAGATGGAGCACCGATTACTAGGTCGACGGTGTATAATAAACAAATAATAAATTTCTTTCGCCAGTATATAGAATAACAATTAAAATAATTTAAATCGACCTGACTGGCAATATATATAACGTCTTTCCGATATAAACATTGAAAAACTGTCGAAATTAATAATGTCTCGATATTGATCTAAAAAAAGTGCTGTGTGAATCCGACAAACCAAGTTGGCTCACAGTTTTTCAATGTTCATATCGGAAAGACGTTATATATATTGCCAGTCAGGTCGATTTAAATTATTTTAATTGTTATTCTATATACTGGCGAAAGAAATTTATTATTCAACAAATTTTTAGTTTCGCGAGAATTCAGAAATTCTTCGACAGTTAATACCGCGGAAAGATGTGCACGATTCCCTGCGGGACCCTCCCCGTACATCTACGAAGTACGTTCCGAGACGCGTGGAACGGCCGGACGGCAGCGCAGTTCGCCGGTACACTTGTGAAAATAATGAAATATACAGAACTCATCGGCGTATGTTAATCCCGAGTTGGAGGACGTGTTTACGACACGGCCGCGGCCGCAACGCCGTCATCGACTCGTCGAGCGAGCGAGAGTAGGGCTGTTACTGAATGAGCGAGTAGAGATAACGCGCACTTCGCGGACAATCTGGTCATATTCCAAGGCCAGCCGGTAGAGCTCTTTGGGAGTTAGGGTTTTCGGCGAAACCTCTTACGACGGTCATCGTTCCCCTACTACGCAATAATAATTCGGAGCCTCGTGTACATACGTGCACCGTCACCAAATGCGTGTAATACATAACGTGAGTGAAGCCCGGCAATTACGACTTAACTCAATGTCAATCGCGATATCAGCGACCGATATGTTTGAAAAGTTACCGCGATTTTTATTAAAAGACAGTTTCAGAAAAATGTACTTAAATACTATAGGAGAGGGAGAGATCAAAAATTCCTCCTCCCTCTCCCTAGGACTAACTCGGCATAACAAATCTAATGAATGTAACGTCATAGAAAAGATTTCTAATCTTGAATAAAATTGGGATTCTCTCGACATCGATTGACTTTTCGCATCAAAAAAGATTATATTACGAGCAACAACAAGTCTTCTCGATCGAACGATCAGGTCGAAAAATCACGAAACGCAAAGTTCCGTCTCCGCGATTGCCGCGGGATATCGATAGCGCGGTGCGCTTGCGGGATCCAAATTTCGCGAGCAGATAAGAGCGGTCGTCGATTTAATTAGAGCAGAAACAAAAACTCTAATATGGAGGAAAGCGGTCAAGGGAAATGAACAGCGACCAATGCCCCGTCAAGATCGACAATGCAGAGTGTGCTAACGAGCGAATATATGTTTTGCCGTATATCGGCTCGGTTCGTCTCAGCTCGTTTCAGCTTCGCCCGTACGAAAAATTGACAGGCCAATCGTGGTTCAAGCTTTCTCTAGGCCGGGCCAATGGCCGCGTGAGACCAAGGCCGTCTTCTTCACACATATAATAGTTGCAGTTCGGTGCACACAGCACGGCGAAAAGCGATGCCGAGAGAAAAAAAAAGACTACACGTGGAGAAATGACCGTGAATCTCGAGGTTACTTCCACGATAAATCGGCGAGTACGCGTGTTGTGTACGTGTGTAAAATAAAAAATGGAAATTTTTTGTCGATCCCTGCTTAATACTACAATATGCGTGATATCAGTACAAAATTACCTTTTTGAAAAAACTTGGGTTGAGTTAAGTAACGCAATTTTGTGATATAATAATTTTGTTAAGAAGCTGGAGAAGTAAAGCTACTACCACTTAGGTTGAATTTTTGGATTTACAACATTACGCGTATACTTGGTGCCTTTTTTTACCTTTTTACCTTTTTTACCTTTCTTGCCCGTTCGTCGCGATGTGTGTGGTGCGCGCGATCTCTTCTTTCCCCCTCGCGGATCCCTCATAGTCCCCCATATCTTTTTTTTACCACTACCATCTACTACCACTTTGTTTTTTTCGAGGTAACAACATATACACTAATATGCGTGTACTTGACGCCTATCTTTACCTTGAAAGGTAAATTTGTACGGATGATTATCACCGCGAGAAGTCTTCATTATTATCTGCCTTTCACCGTTCCTTCTCGAATCGTTAACTCGAGTGGGGAAACATAATATAAAAGCACCATCAAATCTGTTTTTGTAGCAGTCAAGTTTATATTTCAGAGATCCGACAGGTACGACCTGTGCGCGCTTTCATTGTTGAGTGATCAAGCAGCAAATGTGAACGGACGTATTTTACACAGGTAAGAGTTTTCTAATATTTTCTATAATCAAATATTGTTTTGTTAATATAATCAAATTTTGAATATAAATTTACATTATAAACTCGAATAAAATAAATTAGAAAATATGCTTAGGGGAGACCGGGGCTATCTGTCTACGGGGGCTATGTGCTCACTGTACTGCTGAGGTTTTAAGAGACAGACGTCTCTACCATTGTAACAAATAGTTTAGAAATGCTCTACGTAAGTGATTTAAACGTTGTTTGTTTTCTTGTGATGCTTCTCGCAGATGCTATATACGTTAAAAGAAAAGCAACACGTAGAACTACGTCAACTGTCACTGATGATGATTGACAATATGAAATATCTACACTTGTTCGACGAACACCATGAAACAATTATGAGAAAGTTAGGAGAATATCAAAAGATTGACATCAATAAACACCTTGAGGAATATAACAGATCTCGTTATTGACATTTAATATATGAATTTAGCGACTTTCAATATTGATTAATATTTAATATGTAAATGTAGCGACTTTTGTAAATTAACAACTTATTTAGTCTCTACTTAAAAAGAATAAATACCGGGTCAAAAAATAACATCACAGGAAGATTCGGTCAATTAATTATTTTCCGAAAACGACTTTCGATATTGATTAATTGATTAATATATTTAACATGTGAATTTAACAACTTATTTAGTCTCGAAAATTCTACCCCTGTTTTATGTACAATTCTTTAAAATTCGGTCAATTATTTTTTTTTTTTTATTTGCTATGATATCGGTATTCTGATACCGGTTTCCAAAAAAATCGGTAACAAAAAATTATACATTTTATGGCACTCCCCGGAAAATTCTACCCCTGTTTTATATACAATTCTTTAAAATTCGGTTAATTATTTCTCGAAAAATTAGAAAAATTAAAAAAATTGATTTCCAAAAATCGGTAACAAAAAACTATACACTCTATAACACTCCCCGGGAAATAATTCCTTAAAATTCAGTCAATTATTTCCTTTTTTTATTTGCTATGATCTCGGTATACTGATACTGGTTTCCAAAAAAATCGGTAACAAAAAATTATACATTTTATGGCACTCCCCGGAAAATTCTACCCCTACTTCATATACAATTCTTTAAAATTCAGTTTATTAACAAATTAGTAGTTCGCGGAAAACGTTCCAAGAAAAAAATTGGTAATCCCTTTTGGAAACTTTATAGACTTTAGAGAGAAAATGAGACTATATAAACTATCAAATGACAACTTATTTATTACTCTACGATTATTATTTTTGAAAATAAAACAAAAAAACAAAAATTGGTAACCCCTTTATTATTAGCAATTTTACTTTTTTTTTTAATGCGATATTTCGACGTTTTAGAACATAAGAAACACATTGGTATCGAAAACTACGCAACCGGTTTAAAAAAAATTGGTATTGAAAAATTAACCCCACCACCACCATTCCCGGAAAAATCTACCTGTTTCATATAAAATTTTTTAAAATTTGGTCTATTAACAAATGAGTAGTTTACGGTCAGACAGACAGACAGACGTCAGGTTCTTATAATAATTCCATTTCAAGAAAAGCGGTTATAAAAAACCACCAAAATAAATTGCAGGAACATTTAGCTCACATCGAGAGCTTTCAAAAACTATATAATAAAGTACATTTTCCTTTAATACTTTTCGAGAAAACAAAACGTTGCAAAGAAATGTTGTAAAAAAAACGTTGCAAGAAAACGTTGCATCTGTGCCTGAATTTATCCCCCCTACTGTCGACAAAGACGTAGTTCTACGTCAAAAGCGAAAACAATTATTCACATTTTTCGACGGTCGAAAAATTTGCTGTGCAACAGTAGTTTAACTCAAATTAAAGTAAGCAGTATTATCAATTAATATACAGTTATCAGGTGTGACAAACGTTAAATCTTAATTCCGCATAATCTAAAATTGGCAACATGTTAAAGACTGAAAAACGTGGTCGGGGCTATCTGTCCTATTTTTGATGGGACAATGTGTTGTCCACACTTCAATGACGGATTATTATTCTTTTATAAATAGATAATGATGCGTAACTACAGAAGAAAGATTTTCCTTAAGACAGATAAGGTATAGACATATCTAATAAAATTATACTTTGTGTTCCGAACTCGTAGTTCGTACGTTTCTATGTCGCGGTCGCCTGTGGATAATTGTGATTGCGAATCATTAGTTTCTGCGATCTCAATAGATGGCGTTTTTAAGTTTGTAGTGTGGACTCTATCGACCCGCGCATTATCAACCTCAGATTCAGCTCAGCTCTCGCGTGTGTCACTTCGCTCCGCGTGCACATTATAATAAAGGGTGTTCCTTGGCAATAAAAAAAAAAAAAAAAAAAAAAAAAAAAAAAAAAAACATGGTCCTTCGAGCCGGATTCAGCGTAATCTCAAGCATTCAGCAAGGAACGATCTCGTGCGAGCAGCGAAGTCGGACATGGCGTCGCATAGAAGCAATGAGAAATCAGCGTGAGCGAATCTCATATTGAAGATCGTGCGAACGGGTTTGCAAATCAACACATCGGATTGCAAATCTAAGCAGCGTAACAATAACGGTCTTGAGAGTACATACATCCAGCACCCAACAGGGCGAAACAGCGACGCAATCATACAGGCGTCGTGTGAAGCGAGAGCACGCGTGCAAGCATATCTCACAGCACGGCTTTGCATTGGGCATTGCATATCAGCGAGCATCAGTACGAGTAATCGGTGGCGATACACATCATCGAATGATCGAAGGATCCGATACAGCATCGAGAGAATTGGCACGAACGCAGTCACGCAGCAGCGGCATTGACCCGATATTGGCGGGAACGCAGTTGACGGGAACGCAGAGGGAAGATAGCGGCCATATTGGTAGCAGATCGAAACACGACGCGTTCACAAGTCAGCGACTCAAGGGCACTTCTTAATGGTGGTATGTAACAAATAGAGTGGCTCACATATATTTCGGTTTCTATCGCGTATTTGAGTAATCACTGTATTCGTATGTATTTGACCGGAAATGAATGTCCGGGAAAGAATCTACCATATGAAATCGTTTGTATTTCGTATGAAGACTTTTGAAGTGCAATTGAAAAGGTTTGTGAGTCATTCGTTTAATTTTAATTAATTAATTATTTTTACACCATGCATTTAGCCGAAATAGATAAATTAATAAAAGTTTTTATACGGAATCGTTTGTATTTTGTATGAAGAGTTATGAAGTGTGATTAAAAAGGTTTGTGAGTCACCCAGATAATTTTAATTAAATATTTATAAACTCGGTAATTAGCCGAAATATAGATTTTTAGTTATTCATGTTAAAAGAAGAAGGCGCTAGTGTTCCCGAAGGTCCATCTGCAATTAGAATTAATATGAACGTTTTAAAAATTATTTTATACTGAAATAAATAAATGTACAGGCTAATAAGCCTGTAGCTATAAGCGATAGTTGCTAATTAAGTTTGTAAAGATGTACCAGCTGTGCAGGGTGAAGAGCAGGTTATCTCAAACGCCCTGCCACAACCCAATTAAAAGAGACTCAAATGTCATTACCGCTGAGAAGTACTTCTTGCCATTTAAGTTAGCATGTCAGAGCAACCGGATTGTCCATTGCGTTCCACCTTGAATTTTTTTTACAGTCTGTGGTGTAGGAGGTTCAGGTTCGTAAAATGAGCTACTCGCAAGGATACCAAATACGTCCGTTTATTATGAACTCCAGATTGCTTCTGGTCGGAGCGCCGAAACAGGGGGGAAGATCGGAGCACCGGCTCCGATTCGCGATTCTCGCACGCGCTTCATCGATACCTGTCGCGCCCGCTCGCGACTACGCCAAGCACTTTGTTGTGGCCCTCGCGACCGCGCGCGATACGTGGAATTTTAGGGAACGCACACATAACACAGTCGTTTATTAGGATTGCCCTACTTTTAAATTGAGCGCTTTTAAATGTATTATTATTATTAAACTACCGATATCGATATATTATTAGTAATTTAATATTAAAACTTGACAGAGTGACGTAAACTAATTATTCGCTCATAGTATTATAACAAAGTATTATGCGTTCAAATTCTCGAAAGCTAATAGCTTCTTTACTATGCTCTCTCTTTATGTCGATCGATTCAGATAAAAATCTCCGAAGTCTTCCTTTCTCTCGCGATATTCCTAGAGTAAAACTGTACAAAAGCTCTACGAAATTGGCGATATTTTTCACGGATCTGGTTCGAGTCTCGGCTCTTGAGGAAGGTGCGCATAAAGAGTACGCCAACACAGTTTATCCTGCTAAATGGTTAGCAATTCTCTATAGTTCTGTATTGTACATAAATTATAGAATATCTAAACGTTTCTTTTTTTTTCGATGTCCTGTGACATTGTACAACAGAGTTACAAATAAAGATAAAGCCACACTTTACGTATAATCTGATTCAGTCTTTGCTAATGTTACATAATAACGTGCGAAAGAATTAACAGTTAGACTATTTAAGAGGCTATTTAAGAATTTTAATTGATACTGGAAGCATAAAACTGTTCAGCTAGCTTTACACAAGATATTGGTCTTCTTCTTTATGAAATCGTCAAATTATGATTATGATACATTTCTACATTATCACCAGCATCGAATCTAATCTTATTTATCGTGATACTCTTGAGAAACTGTTAATCCATTGTCTTAACTCGATCGCGGCGCAGAACTGCGTCCACCAATATTGTTCTTCTCCCTCCAATCGATTCCCGTAAAAGCTGTCCCTGTCTACATATTGAACAGTCGATACGACGACGGCAGATTAGTCTGAAATTAAGCACACGTTAACTATCACTCTTCTTGCTAAAATTACAATTCTCTTTTCAATCGCATACCTTGATTATGACATACCTGTAGACCAGCACGGGAGTCAGATCGTCGGCAGCAGGTATGCCTCTTTCCGACGCCATGGAGATGAGATTCATGATGGTAGTCGCGCAACGAAATACACACTGCAACTTATCCTTAGGAGTCTTATACGCCGATATCACAGCCAATTCAGCCTGCGCCCATGACCAGGGGCATTCGTAATGATAAACTTTTGAAATGCGTAGGTTCCTGTGATTTGAAGTTACGACCTTTGCCAACTTATTGATATGACCGTGAAAAAACTGGTCCCTATATACATCTCCATCTTCATTTAGATAGAGCGCATTGTGGTATACCCGTGCCATGACGGTTCTTTCCACCACGACTCTCGCCAAATCTAATTGGTTGGCGCTTGCCGCTGAAAGTAAGAAGTAAGTTCAGACGTCTCTGAGCACTCCGCTAACAATAAGATCAATTGCGAGATAAATAATTATATTCATGTACATTGCCAAATCGGATCGTTGTCCATTTCCACGTGGACCTTCCCTAGAAAATTATCCTGTTTCTCGTCAGCTAGCGTAAGCTTTTTAAACTCTTCGCAGGAGGAAAGCTTTCTTTTTTTCCAAAAATACTCTCACACAAACGGATACAAGATGATTATTGATAGCATCCCGATCGCACTTAACTCGCACGCATAATCTGAAAAATATTATTATTAAACGGTTAACATCTTACATTTAAACATCTTACATTTACTTATACATTACATACAAAGATGATATTTATATATAAACAGTACCTATCTAAGTGAGCTAATGTCGACAGCAATCCCTGACGACATCTGATTAAATATGCGATATAAGGAAATCGCTTTTGATAATCCTCTCGAAGTGATTTAAAGAGCTTTCTACATCCATCGTCATTAAATAGACGCACGCAACGTAAAGTTTCATGAAGATGAGCTAGTTAGACTTAGCTAACTAAGACTTAGCTCAGCTTCAGTTTTGCCATTTGCTATGACAGAACCCTCCTGCTGATGTTCTCCATCAAGCCTCACGTTCTCTTCCTCCGCCTGAGTCTCCATTCGCGCAAAGATCACGTTGATCATCTGCGTGAGAGTCGCACAGGCTGTTGTACGTTTGATTCACCAGGTTGCGACGACAAGTAAACGTTGTAAACAATACGAATTGTTAACAATACCGTGCCCTCGTATACCTCCACATGCTGGCTTGTCATTACAGTCAGCAGAGCTTTAATAATCTGCAACTGCACACTCTCATCGGTCTGTGGACCGGTGAAGCAACCGCAAATTGTCTCGACAATGCGCACAATCAGCAGCTTGTTAGGCTCCGTTTAATCAGGCACATTGCCAGTGAGATGGCTATATGCGATTAACTTCTGCAGGCAGTCCAGTGCTGTGTCACCACAATCCGTAGTGACTAGCTCTGACATGCTGACTCAAATGGCAAGAAGTACTTCTCAGCGGTAATGACATTTGAGTCGCTCTTGGACTGATTGGACTGTGGCCCAATTAAGGGCGTTTGAGATAACCTCTTCACCCTGCACAGCTGGTGTACATGCATCTTTGATCTCGTTACGGAGGTCCTCTGCAAGATGGAAATATGAGTGACAAACTTAATTAGCAACTATCGCTTATAGCTACAGGTTTATTAGCCTGTATATTTATTTATTTCAGTATAAAATAATTTTTAAAACGTTCATATTAATTCTGATTGCAGACGGACCTTCGGGAACACTAGCGCCTTCTTCTTTTAACATGAATAACTAAAAATCTATATTTCGGCTAATTACCGAGTTTATAAATATTTAATTAAAATTATCTGGGTGACTCACAAACCTTTTTAATCACACTTAATAACTCTTCATACAAAATACAAACGATTTCGTTTAAAAACTTTTATTAATTTATCTATTTCGGCTAAATGCATGGTGTAAAAATAATTAATTAATTACAATTAAACGAATGACTCACAAACCTTTTCAATTGCACTTCAAAAGTCTTCATACAAAATCCAAACGATTTCATATGGTAGATTCTTTCCCGGACATTCATTTCCGGTCAAATACATACGAATCTTCGCGACTGCTTTTCAGGCTTCTACCGGGCGTCCCGGCACGGGCGCAACACTATTCAATGGCCAACTTGCCGATCCCTCTCTCTATCAACCATCGAACAGCAACGAAGAACCTAGACGCGCCACTACAACTTTGTCCGCCTACACTACTCATTGACTGTCTGTTCCTATCCGCGGTTTGTGTCCTCGCTCGCGTGCGCGGCCCTCTTTCGAACATTTTTTGGTCCTTCGAGCCGGATCCGGTGACCGGCGCTCGGGCTGTGAGTGAGTGCTTAAGTGACCTTCCTCCACGTTCCGTCGAATAACATTGAGGGGAGACGATGAGTAAGGAGAACGCCACGGAAATGGCAGGATCTGTCTCCAAAGAGACGAATAGAGAGATGGAGGAACTTATCCGCAGTCAACATGAGCTCTACGGGCGCATTGCTCGCTCGTACGAGAACCTGAGGAAGGTGGGAGCACCAAATATCACCATAGGGTTGGTGGAAGCGCGTTTGCAGGCCCTCGAATCCAACTGGGCGAAATTCGAGGCTCAGCACGAAAAAATATATGCCGCCTTCTGGGAGATTCTGGTGGATCATAATTACGAGAAGAAGGACGTGCCGTCTACTGCAGAGAAGGCTTACATACAACAAAAGGGCATGTTCCTCGAGACGCTCCGCAAGCTCAAGAGTAAGGCGGACGGCGCTCCCGCACCGGCCGCTGCCGGTACGACCTTGCCGCGCATTCAGCTGCCGGAGTTCGCGGGCAAATATGAAGAGTGGCCCGCCTTCCGTGACCTATTCCATTCGATCATCGGGAAGGATGCCTCAACAACTCCAGTTGAGAAGCTACACTACCTGAAGTCGTGCCTAAAGGGGGAGGCGGAACTCTTAGTGCGCAGCCTGCCCACGACGGACGAGAACTTCGAGCGCGCTTGGAAGACTTTGACGGACTACTTCGAAAACAAGCGACTCCTGGTGCGCTCATACCTTGCTCAATTTACGTCGCTGCCAAAACTAAAGGGTGAGTCAGTATCTGAGTTACGCAAGGTGTATCACCGTGTCGTGAGCACTGTCGGCGCTCTCGACAGCATCGGGCGGCCGATTTCGCGTAGTGAGGACCTGTTCGTCCATCTCGTCGTGGATCTTCTCGACCCGCGTTCGCGTCGCGAGTGGGAGAACGCTATCAGCGAAACGTCGGATCCGCCGTCGTTTTCCGTCTTGCAGCAGTTTCTGGACCGACGTCTGCATACTCTCGAATCGCTCCAGCCGGCTAAATCGGAGAGCGCGACTTCCGCGAAAGCCGGGGGGAATTCCGCGCAGCAAACGCGAGCCTAGCATGCAAAGAAGCAGGAAAACCGACTCGGTCGCTGCTCCGTTTGCCAAAAGGGACACTTTACCATGTTTTGCCCTCGTATAAGGATAAAACCGCCGCGGAAAGAAAACTGCACGTCGAGGCAAATAATCTCTGTCTCAATTGCCTTGGAAAACACAAGTTAAATAAGTGTGATTTGAAACGAAATTGCTCCGTGTGTGACGGCCGACACCATTCGAGCCTGCACAACGCGTACCAAGGAACCGAGGTTGCCACTTCGCATCTCGCGCAAGGACCTTCTGAAACCGCAGTGGCTGTGCTCCTCGCCACCGCCCGTGTCCGCGTGCGTGATCGGTTCGGCATCGAGCGTACCGCGCGAGCTCTAATCGACCAGGGTTCCGAGTCATCGCTCGTCGCGGAATCGTTGGTGCAGCGCCTAAAACTGTCCCGCGCACCCGCCTCGGTCGCGGTATTCGGTGTTGGCGGGAAGCGGACGGCTCGTGCGCGAGGCCTGGTGACCCTCGACATCTCTCCCCGGGGAGAAGGGCCGTCAATCGCCGTGTCGGCCTTAATACTCCCTCGGCTCTCTCTCTACGGTGAAGGGATCCGTGCGGATAAAGAGGCGTGGACGCATCTCCGCGGGCTGGAGCTCGCCGATCCCGAATTTCTAGGCTCGGACCCAGTGGATCTCCTGCTGGGCGCCGATGTCGTCGCCGAGATCCTCCAACCGGGACTGCTCAAGGGCGGGGCACACGAGCCTGTTGCCCAAAATACGGCGTTAGTGTGGATTATCTCCGGCGCCGCCGGAGCGGTGGCGAATCCAGGAACCGCGGTAGCGCACCAGTGCCACGTCGACGCGGAGCTCTCCGCTCTGGTGCAGGGATTCTGGTGGCAGGAGGAACTGCCCGTCGGCCCTCCCGCGCTGACCAGGGAGGAGCAGGAGACCGAGGACTTTTTTGCCCGAACTCATTCGCGTACCGCGGAAGGCCGATTCGTTGTGAGACTCCCCGTCGTAAATCCGCTGCCCAATCTCAAGGGAAGGCGCAACTACGCTCTACGGGTGTTCACTCAAATGGAAAGGCGGCTTTCTCGCGACGAGAACTTGAAGAGCTTGTACGTCGACTTCATGCGGCAGTACGAGAAACTCGGCCACATGACCCCCGTCGCGCCGGACGAGATCGCGAAGAGCCGAGTGTGTTATCTCCCACACCATGGCGTCATGCGGGAGGCTAGTTCCTCGACAAAGCTGCGCGTGGTGTTCAACGGCTCGGCAGCGCTTCCTTCGGGCGACTCACTAAACCGAAACCTTCTGGCGGGCCCGAATCTGCTGCCGGCCCTCGCGGATGTGCTGCTGCGCTGGCGTCATTACCGTTACGTCCTAGCCACGGACGTGGAAAAAATGTACCGCCAGATTCTGGTTCACGGGGAAGATCGTGATCTTCAGCGGATCTTGTGGCGGTACCACACAGACGAGAAGATACGGGAGTATATTTTCAACACCGTTACCTACGGGCCTGGGAGATAACCTGTTCTCCTTTCCAGGCTATTCGTGCTTTGCTTCAGCTAGCCGAAGACGAAAAGGAACGCTTCCCGCTGGCCGCCCTAGCGCTGCTCAGCGCCCGCTACATGGACGAGGTACTTTCGGGCGCCGATACCCTCGAAGAGGCTATGGCCCTTCGGCAGCAGCTAACGGAACTCTGTGCGGCGGGCAGCTTTCCGCTGCGCAAGTTGTCGGCTAACGATGAGGCGATTTTGACGGGAGTCCCGGCGGAACATCGTATGCAGCGCGAGCTTCGCGCTTGGCGATCTCAGGAATCGCACGGCATCCTGGGTTTACAGTGGCACCCCGGCGTCGACAGTTTCTCCTTCGCGACACGGACGAGTCCGGTGACTTCAGTCACTAAACGGTCAGTGTTGTCGCTCACTGCCCGGCTCTTTGACCCCCTTGGTTGGCTGGCGCTGGTCGTGGTACGTGCCAAGATAGCCTTCCAGGCTACTTGGTTGCAGGGTCTCGACTGGGACGACCCACTGGAGGAAGACAACGCCCGACGATGGAGGGAGTATCAGACCGAGCTTCCGCTACTGGAGCAGATTCGAGTTCCGCGGAGGATTTTTCCGGATGCGCCGGGAACTGGCCTCGAGCTCCACGGCTTCGCTGACGCTTCCGAGAGAGCATACGCTGCCGTAATCTACCTACGAGCGGAGACAAAGGACGGATCATGGCGAGTCACCTTGATGGCAGCCAAAACAAAGGTCGCCCCTCTCAAGCAGGTTACCTTGGCTCGACTCGAGCTCAACGCCACTGCGCTGCTCGTCAAACTCGCCTCTCACGCCAAGACCGTCCTCGAATTACAAGGGGCCACCTTCCACTTCTGGTCGGATTCCATGGTGACGCTGGGATGGATCCGTGGTCACCCGACCCGCTGGAAGACCTACGTGGCCAACCGAGTCTCTGAGATACAGACGACGATGCCGGAGGCTCTGTGGCATTATGTGCCAGAAGGAGACAACCCGGCTGACTGCGCTTCGCGGGGGCTTTCCCCGGGCGAACCGATCGGCCACCAGCTTTGGTGGCAGGGCCCCGCCTGGCTTAAAGAGGACCCTTCGACATGGCCTGCTTCCGCTGCCGTACCCGAGAAGGAGGGCCTGCCCGACGAGCGCGTGCGAGTCCACGTGGCGGTGCCAGAGACTGCCGCGGTCCAGGAACCTGAGGAGCTTCTCCGCTTCTCCTCGCTCCAGCGACTACTGCGCGTGACGGCATGGTGCCGGCGATGGCTTTGCCGGAGGCAAAGCTGTCAAGCAAGAGCGGAGTCAACGGCCTCCGGGTACGGGGACGACCTTTCCGCCGAGGAGCTGGAGGAGGCCCGCTTGAGTTGGATCCGGCTGACGCAGGCGATTCACTTCAACCGAGACATGGAGTCGGTCCGGCTGGGCCGCTCGCTGCCGAGATCTAATTTTCTTGTCAGACTTAACCCTGTTCTAGATGCTCAAGGACTGCTGCGCGTTGGCGGGCGGCTCAAGCACGCCGTCCTGGCCTACGACGAACGGCATCCCGTGATCCTGCCCGAGGCTTCACGATTCACCAGGCTGACCGTGGAGGCTTGCCACAGGAGGACATTGCACGGGGGAGTCCAGATGACCCTGGGGATGATCCGACAGCGATATTGGATCCCGCGAGACTGCGCTCTAGTGAAGCGGCTGATTCTCCGCTGCGTGACGTGCGCGCGTTGGCGGCAACCCCGCAGCAGCTGATGGGCGATCTACCACGCGAAAGAGTGAGACCTTCACGGGCATTCCTACACACGGGCGTTGACTACGCCGGGCCCATTATGGTGCGGACGACCAAAAGCCGAGGCCAGCGCTCCCACAAGGCGTTTATCTCGGTTTTCGTCTGCCTCGCCACGCGAGCAGTTCATTTGGAGGTCGTCTCAGAACTACACCGCGGCGGCCTTCTTGGCGGCGCTTCGCCGATTCACTTCCCGCCGCGGGCTGTGCCTCAGCCTTCACAGCGATTGCGGGACCAACTTCGTCGGGGCCGACGCGCAGCTGCGCGCTCTCTTCGCGGCGAGCCATCCGGAAGGACGACAGATCGCCAGCCAGCTCGCCTGTGACGGGATCAAATGGCGGTTCAACCCTCCAGCCGCGCCCCACTTTAAGGGCATATGGGAGGCAGCCGTCAAGTCCCTGAAGCACCACCTCCGGAGGATGCTGGGCGAAGCCACCTTAACATACGAGGAGATGAGCACTCTCCTCGCCCAGGTAGAAGCGTGCCTAAACTCACGTCCTTTATAGGCTCTTTCGGATGACCCGGATGACTTGGCTGCGCTGACGCCGGGGCACTTCTTGATGGGGTCCGCGTTGACGGCTGTGCCCGACCCGTCGCTGCTGAACGTGTCCGACAATCGCCTATCCCGCTGGCAGTTGTTGCAGAAGATGCAGGATCACTTTTGGGAGCGGTGGGCTCGAGAGTATCTCCAAGCTCTGAGTCATCGTCCCAAATGGCTTGTCCAGAAGCCTGACCTCCGGGTCGGCAGCCTCTGCCTCATCCGGAACGAAGCCACTCCGCCAACGAAATGGCCGTTGGCTCGCGTCACCCGAGTCCATCCGGGAGAGGACGGACGCGTTCGCGTGGTCACCGTTCGCACCGCGGCGGCTGAGGCCTATTGTAAAACTTGTGATTCTACCGACTAGCGACGCCGATATATAAATTAAAGCATTGTGCAAAATTAAATTCCCGGGAGCAAAGTAAAACGTTAACGCCTAAAATTCGCGGTTTTAAAGTAGCTCTGCTTACGGACGCGTTCGTGTACAACCGGACTTTAAGTCAAGTATTCATGTTGCGCAATAGATCCGCCGGAAGGGGATTTCAGTATCTTTAAACCCCTGTGCGTTACGACACTGCGTGACGTAAAAATTTGCTCGCGCGATCGAAAGTCAACGACCCCATCGGCGGATTCGCGTGTCATCGCTAATTATCGTACCGCGATTTATTTCGTCAGTCCCTCTGACGAGGCGGGCGGTATGTTTAAGATTGCTTAAACGTTTATAACGATATCGGAGTCGAAATTATAAATTAGCATTTCAGCACGGCAGTTGCGAGCACCGAGACTCGAGCGTTATCGCCGTGATTTTCGGCGTGACGACCGAATGAGTAAACAGTGGAAACAAGGCATTGCCGAGCGAATGATCTTTGCGTGTTTGCTTTGTTTCCTCTGTTTATAATTGTCGATCACGGATCTCTCGGGGACTTCTCTCGGTGAGGCGTGTATTCGAAGTCTCGAATTTGCGAGAAGCCCCCGAGAGCTTAAAGGGACACGCGCTCTTGGCAACGGAGCCAGTCGCTCTCTGGTTTCCGAGTTGCCGCTGTCAATATTTCGAGTTGCTTGCTCCTTTCTTTCGCTTGCGCTTAGTAGTTAGAGTTGCTCACTCTTTCGCTCGCTTAATCTTTCGCGCTGCCTGCATCGGCGTTTGCATGCGCTTTCGCGACACGATCTCTTCCATCCTTATAATTGCGATACAGCATTTTGTAAATAGTGTAAATAGAAAATAAATTGTACTTTGTCCGCCTACACTACTCATTGACTGTCTCTTCCTATCCGCGGTTCGTGTCCTCGCTCGCGTGCGCGGTCCTCTTTCGAACAAAGTTAGATTACCGGTTTCTTATCTATATATATAAGTCACGTCGTCTGTCTGTCTGTCTGTATGTACGCGAACTACTCATTCGTTAGTGGACCAAATTTTTACCAAAAGTATATGAAACAGGGGTAGAATTTCCCGGGGATGAAAATGTCGCGGCCAATTTTTTGCTACCGATTTTCTGAAAACCGATTTTTCTAATTTTTCGGGAAATAATTGACCGAATTTAGAAGAATTATATATGAAACAGGGGTAGAATTTTCCGGGGAATATTCCGATAATTTTTCGTTATTTTCTTAAAAACAATGCCCAAATTTTTTGGGGATGGCGAAGATGTGTATAATTTTTCATAACCAATTTTTTGGAAACCGGTTTCAAAATTTTCTAATTTTTTAAGGATGGCTACGATGAGTTTATAGAAAAATTGCTAATAATAAAGGGGTTTCCGATTTCTGCTCCAATTTCCGTAAATTTTGAGATATCAAGCTGAATTTTTTTATGGATAATTTTTATAGATAATTTTTCGTTACCGATTTTTGTGGAAACCGGTTACAAAATTTTTCAAATTTCTCGGGAGTTAATTGATCCAATTTCAAAGAATTGTATATGATATAAAAATAGAATTTCCTGGGGTTTGCTATAAAGTGTATAATTTTTTGTCACCGATTTTTTTGGGATTCGGTTACAAAATTTTTCCAAGTTTTCGGGAATTAATTGACCAAATCTTAAAGAATTATATATGAAATAGAAGTCAAAATTTTTAATTTTTGGAGGATAAGTTTAATTTTTTATTAATGGATAATTTTTCATTAAGAATTGATTTTCTTGAAACCAGTGCCAAAATTTTTTTAATTTTTTTGATGATTTCGAAAAAAGAAAATAAAATGGAAGAAAATGAAAGAGAGTTAATAATGGTGGGTCAACGGAGGTTGAAACGCGCGAGGCGCGAGCAAAAATAAAATTTAAAGACTTTAATATAAGGGATTACATTTGTGAAATATTTGACAATATGCTAATCTGCATCTGTAATATTATCTATTATTTTTTATTTTTTAAAAAAGAATTCGAAGATGTAGGTTAGAGTTTGAGGAGAAAAAATATCAAAGGTGCTCCTAATTAATGAGTGAGTTTGGGGAGAGGGGAATAGAATTTGAGCCCGCGCGAAGCGCGGGCGAAAAATTTAGTTTTACATAAAACGCGAGATTCACTTATGTATGCAAGTTTAACGCTTATTGAGTTAATATGAAATAATTTTCCTAAATGTAAAAATAACACGATGTTATATATGCGGTTTGGCGTGAATATACATATCACGACAATAGCCCAGGTGATCGAAGAAGTTGTGTATAATGTCCCGATTCAACGGCCCCTGTCCCTGGTTGAGAGTGTTATAACATTAATAATAACATTAATATCTCTCACACTGTCAAGCCAAATTGGCTCTTCGTTCAGTTTCCGACTTATTCATTATTTCTCCTTTTGCAAAATTTGGAAAACAGCATGATGTATTGGTTGGTATATCAATGAATTGCTGCCAGTTTCAGATGTATTGAACAGTAAGTGATATAATCTTAACTCGTTGAATAAAAAAGAAATCAGGATATTCTGATTATACAATACATTTTTACTTTGTAGAGGATGATTACGTGGCTGTATATTGGAGCGACAAATAGATTAGAGGATGCATTGAACGTCCAGATCCATCGAGAGAGAGAAGCGTAGTACGATTACTCGATCACGGTGGTTACTGGCAGTTTAGTAATTCGTAATGTAGGCCATTGATATATAATTATTTGAGCCTATTCTTCCAAGCCATCGAAATCTTTTTAGCAAATATTCAGCCAAAGAACGGTAACTATATATTGACGTTGTTACATCCAACCCCGGGATTAGGATATGAAAATCTGGGAAGCAAGAGAAAGGCTAACCAGAGGGGTCAAGGGAAGGGAGGACGCAGCTAGATACTTACAAATGTCGCTCGCAGGTACGCGCTCTGAGACGCGTGGCGCGAGCCGAACGCACTTTTATGACTCAGAAAGGGTCAACGTCCGTAAAGACGTTAGGACGCCTTTCGTGAGCGGTGCGATCGTCGGTCCTTTTTCGAGTCAGAGAATTTAATCCCTTTAACTCAGGATCGGACCTCGTGCAATTTCGAGAGAGGGAAAGTACTGAGGGTGAGGTCTTAAATTAAAGAAAGAATGGAGATGTCTTTAACATAAGTATTCATATTTATTTGACATAAAAAAATAATGTTATTTGAAAAAATAATTATAAACTAGGCGTTAGTGTAAAAAGTGTGGATGTATATAATAAAACAAAGGAGAACTTGTGCAGACGGCTGTCGAACATTATGTACATTTAATGAAATTCTTTAGGTGAAACATATGAGAATTAGAATAAAATGAATGTATTTTATAATTATTACTCTAAATCTATCACCTCGGGTTTGTCTACTTCCTCGAGGTTTGCAACGGTCGAGGCGGTCGAGGAGGTTGGGGACGGACTTCGGGAAGAGGAGGGGGAATCGGGAGGTTCTAGGAACCGGGCTGGATCGGGGTTGACGGGGACCACGCGAACCGGGACCATGCGAGGCGGGACCACGCGAAACGGAGCCACGCGGCAAATAGGGCGATGTTCAGCAATTTGGGCGAGAGGGTAGGACAACTGGGCGATAAGACAAGATGATAGCGGGACGATTCTGATGCGAACAACCGGGTTCCTCCGAAAAAGCTGGTAGGGGCGGTGGGATGGCAAGTCGCGGAGGACCGGCGTTGAGCTGCTCCCGGGGGAGTTCGACCTCCCGTCGCGCCCGCTTGTTCTAGCGATTTCTCTGTCGCCTGATCGTGCGGAGATTCTGTCCTCGAGGGGGTAGGACTTTCGGGTCCACTAAAATTATTTATTTATTTAGTCGAGCTCTCTCGGACCCGGTCGGAAGCGAACAAAAGGAAATCGTCGAGCTCAAAGGGGGGGAGGTCAGTGGACAGGCCGGGTCCGCGACAGCGACGAGACGCCGGGAGCCAAGTCAGGCCTACCACAACGCCAACGACCGCTGGGAACTCGATGCCTACACCGACCGACCCACGAGCATAAGCTCAGGGGGGTCAGTGGACCAGCTGAGTCCACGACAGCGATGAAAACGCCGAGAGGCAAGTCAGGCCCACGACAACGCCAACGACCGCTGGGAACCTGATGCCTACACTGACCGACACCAAAATAATAAGGTTCCGGGGATCCGACAATCGATAGACCGTTTAAGAAGGGGGGCGATAACGCGGAAAAAGAAAGGATCAAGAGAATTGCGGGACTTACTACTTAATGAGTTCAAAACGTTGGAGTGGGTTTCTTCTCGAAATGGACGTTGGTGTCGTTGGTGGATGAGTCGGAGCGACTGATGTGCTGTTGGATCTCTTGCACAGACTCTAAATGCGGAATCGTGACTCGAAAACGGAAGAGATCACGATTATAATACCGAAATGTAGACTAAATCTTCAGAGGCTTGAAGAGACTGAGAAGTTTTGAGAGCGAGTGCAATCTCGGGGTTTATATAGGAAAATGTAGGGAATGGAAGGGGTGGATTTCTTGTGGGGTGTGTCTGGTTTTCGTTTAAAGGATTTCGGGTTGGCGGAATGTTTCTAATTTTTGTTTAACGGATTTCTTATTGGTTGAGATGTTCCTCACCCAAGAGGTAGATTCTTAAGTTTTCGCCTATCCTGGAAAGCTAGAGACGGTTATCGATTTTTGCGGTTTTCCATTGGTGAGCCCCCTTTTAAGGCCCCCACTGTCTTATTGGGGGTGTAACCCATCGGTTTTTTCCAATGACGCATTTGTTTTTTCGGCTATCGCCGATTTCTTTTTTATTGGGGTTCCTTACTTATCTCCCGACCCTGTTTTTATGTTGACAGACGATCCATACTTCTAAATTTTAAGTGCAGTTCTACTGCAAACAGAAACTTCCGCCACGTGCTCTTAAGATTTCTAAAAGCACGTATTAGGTTTCGTTTCTGTTTGTCGGAACATCGCACGGCCAGTTTTGAGTGAGTCGCGCGATATAACACAGATCTCCATCATCCCCCGTCTGGAGTTAAGGCTCCTTTCTGCGCGTCGTGTCGCCGGGTTTATAGTTATGGGTCAGACGAGGTTGACGAGAATCTGGTCACCATATCCTTCGTCTGTTAGTAATTTGTCATCTGAGGGGTTGTTTTTAGTTCCCCAAGCAAATAGGTAGCTTGGTCGTAAAAAAAAGGAATGCGAAATCTAACCTCACCCCGATCGATAACCGTCCGTACTCGGTTTGTTTATCCTAATCTTAGGGCTATGTTCGAGAAGTCGAACATGTGCCGCGCGCGCCTGACAAATGCGCGCCCGGTCAACACGCGCTTATCAGATTTCGCGGCTCGCCGCGGCGCGTCGCCGGCTCACATACAATTACTCGCGTTTAAAGTACGTTCGAGTAGCAATTTAAGGCGAGCTGCGCACAGACCAGCATTGAATCCTACCGCTATACTCTGCGATCTCGCATTGAGGAAGCGTTGAGAGAATCGAAACATTAACTCTTTTGTCGCGTCGAGTGAGATTCCCTCTCCTCCGCGCAGTAATTGTCGAGCGTCGAGAGCAGACTTCTCCTCCGCTCATTGCACTCCTGTGGAGCCATCGTGGAGACCGCGGCCCCCTCCAAGTCGGACGCCCCCTCCGGGCCCGGCACAGTGGAAGCGGAGGCGCGGAGTGGCCCCACTCCAACAGCGGAAGGAAGAGGTGCCGAACCAGGACGCGGAGCCAGAGACGAAGGAAGCGCCTCTCCTACCCGCCAGTACCTCAGGAGCGGCACACGAAGGGGGCGGAGCCCGCTAAACCGGTGTCGCAGGAGCGGCACCAAGAGACACCGGCCCTTGTGAAACCTCGTCTTTCCAACCAGCCAGTGCCGCAGGAGCGGCAGGCGACGAGACGGGAGTTGGACAAGGGACAGGCGATACGTCCGTGGAAGCTTATTCCACTGGAGCTCCCGGAGGTGCGCCGCACCAGGCCTGCCGGACTGACGCTCCCGAAACGGGATTGCCGCATTGCTCGACCATCCGCGTCAAGGAGACGCGAACCACAGCGTGTCAGACGGTGCTCAGGCGAGCTTTCCTGGCTCCGTCATCGCCAGTGGACCCACCGGATCAACCGACGGACAAGCCACCTCTCACCCCGGGCTCTAAACTCGACCTCAATAACAACTCGGTCCCCTCCGAGCCCCTTGCAAAGAAGGCCATCCGCCACATTGAATTTTAAACCGTGCGTTAGCACTTATTTTTTGATTAGGCGCCTTCAAGGCGCCGCCTAAGACAATGCAAACATAAGATATGTAATTTAGACACAGAATATATTGTTTTGTTACCAAATCTTGTCTCGCTGACTCACCGCCACCGTCCTGATCCCTATTGCGACTCCACGATATCGAACAGGCTATCTTAGGTGCATAAGAATTCCCGCGAAAAAGGGATATCGTGGAGTCCGCAGGACGTAACAACGTTATATGTACTATTATTCCAGATTATACATCTCTACTCAAAATTATTTATCTTTGGATATGTAATTATACTTTGATGTTACTTCTTTGCAGGTAAATGGTCAACAGAAGCTTACAATGTGCTACAAAATTGTTCCTTAAAGGGAGTTGCTGCTCAAGCTCAGATTGAAGGTCGCATTCAAACTAATATTTATGCAAATATTTATTTTATGATACAAAATTATGGGGTAAGTAGTTATTATTATCCAATCTTCGAGAATCTTTTTGCAGAAGCGCAAATTAATTGAAATTAATTGAATTTTTTTAAAGCTAATTTCCTTTACTGAAGAACTGGTAATGAACAGACATGCTGAACAAGTAGCATAAGACCAGATGAAGCTAGAAACACTTGAATCCATCTGTACATAAGAGTTGTCAAGAAACTCTACAATTTTCACGCATAATCCGCGATTCTTAGTCAGTATGGACTAGAGTTTAATACAATCGCCATTGATGATCCCCTTTAATCGCGTCAAAATTGATTATTTTGCTTTTTGACTTCGTTTTTTACTTATGTTGTAAAATAGTTTTCCGATTTTGTAGAATATTTATATTTAAAAAAAAAGTAAAGATTGCTATATTGATCGTAGAGTAGAGAAAACAATAACTTAACATTTTATAAAGTAGTGTCACATTTAAACTAGAACATTTGTATCGAATAATTCAGACGAATTAGGAAATTTGTTTCTACGTGACTAGTATCTATTTCTGATTGGGGACAATTTGAGAATTCATTGAAATAATTTAATTTCTTTTCACATTTAAATTTAGGTCACCGTAAATTAAACTTCTTACTTTAGAAGTTATTGTTAAATGGTGCATTTTATTTAACATCTCGTGTTATCTTTTCAAATTATTTAAAGGTTGCTAATTCATTTGAAGATTCGTCTTTTAAACATTTTTTTCAGTAACTTGTATTCCGCACTTCACTGTCGTGGCATAAAATTATTTTATGTTTTAAAAGACGGAGACTAAGCTTTCGAATTAATCCAAATGTACGCATATATACTGTATATATTTGATTAATAAGTAATTTATCTAAGACTATTTATTTATTATTGAAAAAATTAATAATTATTTTTCACTAATTATTAATTTTCAAATAAATAGTTATTTATTTTTTATAAACTATCTATTAGTTATTTTAATAATAAAACTTTATTTCTACTAATTATCAGTTTACAAAAGAAATTAATTCATATTTATTTAAATACTAACTTTCACAAACTAGATATTTTTCTCTGACAAATTACCAATTCTTTAAGTAATCTATACTTCTCACAAAAATTAAAGGAATACCAAATTTATCTTTAAAAATAGGCAAAATTCAAGCAGCTGTAACTTTGTTATAAATGAACAAAATTTAAATTAAAAAAAAAGATTTTAAAGCTTGAAATTTCTACTTTCAAAAAGTTACTATTATTTTTTAGTTTCTGTGAGTTTGGTAATTTTTACATGTAGAAAACTACGAGCTGGACAAAATAGAAAATTTTTCTTTCACTTTGTGGGCCTATCATGTTCACAAAAAAAATCCGCGAAAATTTTCGATTTTTTAACGTGAAAGCTTGAAGTTTTTCTTGCAAAAATTTTTTTTATTTTAGGTGCGGTACTTTGAAGGGCTTGTAACTTTTAAAATATTGGTCGGAGCGCTTGGAACCCTGATAGTTTTTGATAGAACTCCTCGGGGGCTACCAGAACTTCCGCGAGAACTGCCGATTTCTTAAAAAAAAATTACCCCTCGGGACTTCGAATACCTTCAAGGTGCGTTATTTTGAAGGGCTGTAACTTTTAAAATATCGGTCGGAGCGCTTGGGACCCTGATAGTTTTCGATAGAACTTTTCGGGGGGCTACCAGAACTCCCGCGAGAACTGCCGATTTCCTAAAAAAAAATTACCCCTCGGGACTTCAAATATTTTCGAAGTGCGTTATTTTGAAGGGCTGTAACTTTTGAAATATTGGTCAGAGGGCTTCGGACCCTGATAGTTTTCGATAGAACTCCTTGGGGGGCTACTAGAACTCCCGCGAGAACTGCCGATTTTCTAAAAAAAAAATTACCCCTCGGGCTTCAAATATTTTCGAGGTGCGGTACTTTGAGGGGCTGTAACTTTTGAAATATCGGTTGGAGCGCTTCGGACCCTGATAGTTTTCGATAGAACTCCTCGGGGGGCCACCAGAACTCCCGCCAGAACTCCGATAAAACCATTTTTTAATTTTAGGGGTTACTCTTGAAGGGCTGTAACTTTTGAAATATTGGTCGAATCGTTTTGGAACTACATAGTTTTCGATAGAACTCCTCGGGGGGCTACTAGAACTCCCGCGAAAACTGCCGATTTTCTAAAAAAAAATTACCCCTCGGGCTTCAAATATTTTCGAGGTGCGGTACTTTGAGGGGCTGTAACTTTTGAAATATTGGTCGGAGCGCTTCGGACCCTGATAGTTTTCGATAGAAATCCTCGGGGGGCCACCAGAACTCCCGCCAGAACTCCGGTAAAACCATTTTTTAATTTTAAGGGTGACCCTGAAGGGCTGTAACTTTTGAAATATTGGTTGGAGCGCTTCGGACCTTGATAGTTTTCGATAGAACTCCTCGGGGGGCTACTAGAACTCCCGCGAGAATTGCCAATTTCCGAAAAAAATTACCCCTTGGGACTTAGAAAATTTTCGAGGTGCGGCACTTTGAGGGGCTGTAACTGTTGAAATATTGGTCGGAGCGTTATAAAACCTATAGCGAACTCTAGAACTTGTCGAAATCTTTCTGAATCTACCATAAAAAATTGATTTAAAAAAAGTGGAAATTTTTTGTTTAACTTTGACATCGATTTTTGGGCTTATTTGAACGGAACTCTTTTTAAAACCTATAGGGAACTCTAGAACTCATCGAAATCTATTCGGAACTACCATAAAAAATTTATTTTTTTTTAAATGGAGGCGCCGTAAAGTTAGCCCCCCCATTTTTAAAATGGTGTTTTCACCACTTTAAATGACGGAACTCTTTTTAAAAACTACAGAGAACGCTAAAACTCTTTCTGGGGAATCCAGAACTCTAATAAAATTTTCCGAATTTTGAAAAAGGGGGGGCCAACTTCACAGACATGGACTCACGAAAGAGTTCACAGCTTCTCGTTGCGATACTTTTATTTGCGCGTTTGTCACCCGCAACAAATTCGCCATTAAACATTGTTATGGTTTATATTTTTACATTGTCATGTCGTTGCATGGGAAATGTTTTTTGGATCATGACTATGCACGTCCAAAGGTTTATGAGTTTTTCCCTCAAACGCAAACAGCAATCCGCTCCGAGGAGTGGTGTCCTAAGCATCGTATCATAGAGCCTATTTGGATTTGGGGATGGGAACATTCACGGTACAAACTACTACGTTCCAATTCAGGATGAAACGTGCGAGAAACAGCACAATGAGTAAGTACCGTTAATTTTATATACTTGTGCAAAAAAAAACCTTTTATAAACATAATTGTATTTTTTCAGTTTTGATAAACCCCGTTATACGCCACGTATTTTGCAAAGACGATTTGCCTTGACATCGACAGCATATAAATTTTTGGATGTTGGAATCAACGCTGGACCTATGTCCTCTGTGGATATACTTATTGACGATAACCGAGGCAATCTGATAATTCTGCCTCATGCAACGTGGGTGACATTCATCGAAAAACGTTCAGATATTCAGCGACTCGTGCAGTTATCGGCGCCATCATCGCTAGCGTTTCGAGATCTGGAGTTCGTTAAAATACGTGACGCAGATATTGTAAAATTGACATCGTGCGACACCAGCCTGTACATGAAACCGTTAACCGTACTCTTCCTGTTCGAATTAGAACATTGCGTCGAAAATGTGTATTTTCAACTATGTCAAAATGTTCATGGCGTATGTGAAAAATTTAAACAATTTGTAACAATTTTACGCCAAAATTGTATCACCGATAAATATAATGCAGTTAGAATTTTGCGTGAATTTTATGATAAAAATTCGGTTATTAATTGTGAACTGTTGGCGTATGCTGCAGATAATATTATACACAATGCATTACATGAGAAATAAATGTATATTAAAATGCATATCACTGTATCTAAAATTATTTTTTCTTCTGTCTACCGTTCCCTTGTCCACCGTCAGCGATTTAGAATTACAGACGCTCGATAAGAATGCGCTTGCCGCACTCTTTGCGCGATCACTAAACGTTTTCTCTCATCCGTCTCATATAAATTATTAAATATTCATCCTTTTATTTCAAATAAAAATAAATCACTTAAAATAATATAAAAAATGATATAACCATAATGGGTGACGGGAGCGAGAAGACGTGCGCGAACGGGGGCCGGAAGCCGGGAGCGAGAACGCGAACGGGGCCGCGAGTGAGAACGCGCGAGGGAAAGAAAACGCGAACGGGCGGGAGACAGAATGGGGGCCGGGAGCGAGAGACCGCGTGCGAAAGAGAGATAACGCGAGCGGGAGCGTGCCGTGTGACATCACGCGGACCAACGCGGCCGTTGCACGCGGACTCCGCGGCGCGGCGAAACGCGAACGCGGGTCCCCTCTCCCCGCAGCGCGGTGAAAACGCAGACCCCCTCCCCCGCGGCGCCCAAAAACGTGGTACCCCCCTCCCCATTCCTCGCGGCGCGACCGCAAACGCGGTACCCCCCTCCCCCTCCCCCGCGACGTCCGAAAACGCGGTATCCCCCTCCCCGCCCCCCGCGACGCCGGAAAACGCGGTTCCCCCTCCCCCTTCTCGCGGTAATCCCCCCCACTGCGGGGTACCACCCCGCTTCTCACCCCTCCTCGGAGCTCCCGAGTTAGAACCGGCATAGCTTACTTACTACGATGTAACTCATCTTTCCTTTAATTTACTTTAATAACAGATTATTAAGCATAAATTATTCTTTCGCGGACATTAATTATATTTTATTAAAGATGACGCGTTTTCTGCTTATTGTTATTCGATTATTCCTTTTGTTACATGAAATAACCGAAATACTGTTTATTATTTCGTATGCCTAAGACGAGAAACAAACAATCGTAAATGTCTCTTCTCCTCTCTTTTTCCTTCTTTCTGCAAACATTCGACTAGGTTCTGCTATTGCAGCGGCTATTGTTCACAAGAATGGTCATTCTTATCTCGATCGGGTGAAATAGCCCGCGAGGAGGGCAATTTGCATGGACGATGCCTTATACGAATCGCGCGCGGGTTTATTATTTCCGTCTCGGGATACACACGTTTGTTTATAACTAATTCATTTATGTAATTTCTCACTGTATTCTTCCGGATGTGTGTGGAGATTATTGCGGAAGATAGCAACGTAATCGATGCATCCCGCTTGTACACGCCTCGTATGTTGCGTGAGCTAAGGATGGTGGAGAAGGAGAAACGATATTCAAAATAAGAAATAGAACAATTAATTTAATGAGTGCGTAATCCAGAAAAGTTGAAAATGGGCAGAACTATACAAAGAATACCAACATTTGTTGCATAGGAGAAGGGAAACTGCCCTAAAACCTTCTCAGTATTCGTGAACAAAATTGTACATAGATAATATAAAATATTTTAAAGAAAATATTCCCTTCGTTTAACAGAACCTTATTACCAATAATAAGTTAAGTCTGAGATCTCTGTACGAAATGTTTCAAAATAGATTCAAGGTATAAAGTATGAACGAATATTCAATGTATTAAATATTCTGAATGATTAAATGAAATAAATGGTCTCTTCCTTTTATAGAAATTTTGCAAGGGAATATCTTCGAGGCAAACACATCAATTATAATGAATACAAGGCTCATATAAAGAGGATAATACAATTAATACATGTTAAGATAACGAATATGAAATAATGAAACCAAAGATTTCTGAGTACGTTAAATCTGAAAATGAGAAGTATTATAAATAAAAGAATTCTGTAGGAACTAATTAGATAATATTATAACTTAACTGTCTGGTAGGAATTGTCCCTTTGATAAACTTTGAAACTTCTTTCTTGCAATTAGTAAATATAATTATTCCATATACGTTGCTAAATGCAGTGAATAATTGAAGCATATATCCTTAGAATTAATCGAAAGAGATACGGAAAGATCGCAACAATAATTTTTCATAACGTAATTGAGCAAAAGAACTTATTCGTTCGTGTAGTTCAGAATTGTTATTAGAAAGTATCGAGTAGTCGAGGTATTATTTTAAACAGTAATCATATATCGAATTAACTTCACGTTCATTATATACAGTAAACGCTAGAGAGTTTTATAAAGTAAACGAAATATAAGTCTTAATATATGAAACACAAGGAATATAACTTCAGAATAACTTTAATCCTTGTATGCTCATCAATGAGAAGTATTAATTGGAATTCCATTGAATTTACGTCCCGAGATAAGAATTTATCTCCTTTTCTTATTAATCAGAATTAATTATGAGAATCCTTCTTTGAGGATAATCATAAGAAAATAACGTTATATCCTGTAACCGAATATTTGAATTAGCACGTGCTCACTTGTAAAGCATCACTTTCATCAGGGAAATATCTGACGAAAGAACCGAATAGTTGATATTATAATTCCAAATGTTACCTTATTGTGGAATCTGCAGCATCCACCAATTAATTATAGATAATCCGACATTTATTTGTACGGAAAATCATCCACCGAGAGTGGGAAACTCATTCGCTGTAAGCGAGCCAAATAATCAGAATAATGGCGGCTATTTCGTCTCGCCACGTGAAAGGAACGAAGTTAATGATGGCCGTTCTTGATTTCCAATATATATATATCTCTAATGTTCACCATCAAGTAAAGGCTCGGCTGAGCCCGGAATACACGTTGTTCTTCTTTCTTCATTTACGTGTTCGAACACGTTATTCGTGCTTCGAATGATAATTGATTTTTATGGACTCGTGTGAGAATTCACGGCACCGAAATATATTACAACATGAACGATTGATACAACACGAGCGTTAAAGACGATATTAGCGTTGAAAACGACACTAGCAACGACAAGGGCAATAATGTACCTTGAATAATTAATACGGTACGAGCGATAAGACTTGAACAGAACTTGAACATGTTCTCGATAAATGATTCTAATGGCAGAATACCCGATACGTGACTCGAACTGTTTCACGTCTGACCGAATAGTCGAGAATGGCCGGGGGGTCTCTCTGCACGTTCGTGCTTGCGCATCCCCTCCATTCGCCTTCTTGTCACGTGATGCTAGCGTGAGCGGAACTCGGTGCGTCGCGTTGCTCGCGCGTCCGTTTGCAATAGTTACTAGGCGGAAACGACCTGCCATCTAGTATTTATTCATGGAACCGCAAGAGTATATTATTGATACAATAGATGGCTGTAGCCATATCTAAAAGTTACCGACATCTCCGTATTTCTAACACCGCTCTAATTACACGCGAGCGTGACTCCGCCTCGCGTTAGGTTCTAGGAAGTGAAGGAGCGCGCACAGATCTAACGACGGCCTCTCGATGCGTTGAATCGCGAACGGTTACTACGGTTCAATACGTACTGGAGTCACGTATTGAAAGAGTCCAATGTAAATAAGATCGCGATCGTTGAGAATAAGAGTCTCAGGGAAAGAAAAAGCCACTTTCATAAACAACGCTTTATTTATTTGTAAATAACGCAGAGGAAAGAGGCATCTCTCACGTTTGTTTCAAAGATGTTTTCACATAAGTGGCTATTAATTTTAACGCATAGTGTTTTTCTCGACAATCTGCGACCTTGTTTGATTGCAAGTCCAAAAACTCGACGGATAAGTGATCGTAATTGCAGAGAATATATTCGAGAAAGGCCCCGCGAATTTAGATTTCGCCGATTTCGACAAAATCCTGTTTTATTTATATTGTCAGATGATCTCCTGAGACTTTACAGCGTATTTTTCGTCACGTCTTAAATCTCTCTTCTTTCACGAAAGGTACTTACTGCAGACGCTGCAGTGTTTCTCGTTGGAACCATCGCCGCACTCGTACCGGCCGCTGCAAGTATTGCGTCGGAACGACACCTTCCATTGTCGCATCTGAACGGGCAGTATCTCGAGGTGATTCGGCCGCGGTTGCGCGTCCTGCACGTTCCCCTGGGCTCGTCGCTGCCGTCCCTGCAGACCACCGCGTTGCAAAATTCGTACGCCGGCTGCCGGCAGGCACTGACCGTTGTTGCATCTGAACGCGCCCTCGGGACATTCTGCACAGGTCGAGAAATCTCACGTATAAATTAAAGTGAAATGTGAAATACATGAAATGTGTAAGGTAAAACATTTGTTTTTTCTCAGAAAAGTATTGGGTCGAGATTTATAAATACGCGTTCCGCTATATGCTACTGCTACTGAATCACTTCTTCTGAGAAACAATAGTATTACCCATGGTAACTGATTATTTTATCTGTTGCAAATAATTAAGAATGTATCATTTACGAATCAGTATTTATACTGTTATAACGTTTGTTAAATACAAAAATTCAGTTTGTTAAGTAAAACGGAACTTATTTATGAATCAACCCAATGGCATATACAACAATATAATTACGATAAAGAATCACTTCCGTTAAGAGATCATTTTTCTAACTATATAGAGAATGATAAAACGCGATTATGAGCGTTAATATTTATTAATATTTTTTAACAGTTTTTTTTTAGATATCATTTTCCCTTGCCCTATAGATTTTTAATAATCGCTTAGTCCAGGACAGGAGAGCTTTATTGATTTATTCTTGAGAAAGTTATCTCCGGACCTCTTAGCGTGTTTGAGACCCGTTTATCTTGAAAAGGCCTTAAAGGCCGGTTTTCACACGCAATGATTAGTGGCGCCAACTGACTGGCATTCATTGGCGCCAGAACCGACTAGCAAACTCACAAGTATTTACACAGTGATTGGCGTATACTATGGAAAATATTTAACATTTATTAAACACACAGTAAATGACAGCAAGCATATAACCTCCAAATTTGAGGTTATATGCTTTGGCCAATAACCGCCAGTAAACGCCACATTACTAGCGCCAGTTTGTATCAAGTGTTTACACTTGCATTTTTACTGGCGTTAGTCGACTGGCGCGGCCTGGCGCCACCAATCATTGCGTGTGAAAACCGGCCTTTAAAATAACATATAAATTACTTCAATAGCGCGGAAAAAAGTAAAAAATCGAAAGTATTGATAATCACGTTTTTTTTCAGCTTCTGTACATGTATGTCACAAAAACGCTTGAATCTTAATATAATTTACAAAAGAAATGAGCATAGAAAAGGCACGGGAGAATACCAACTTCGCCGACTGTTGCAGCCGATCTCGTCCTCGCCGCGAAGACAGTCGCGGTTGCCGTCGCACAGTCCGGACCTCGATATGCAGACATTACTGTCGTTGCATCTGAACGACTGGACCGGGCAGCGAGGACCGGTGCACTCCTCGTCGGAGCCGTCGGAGCAATCGGCGCGGCCGTCGCAGACGAAGAACCAGCTGATGCAGCTACCGGATGACCGGCACTGGAACGTGCTTGGCACAGCCGGTCCGCCGCGCGCTGCAATGCCGTCGGCAAGCTGCAGTCGCACACGCCGTTGATGCACCGCGACATCGGATCGGCCATACGGCACTCCAAATCGGCGATGCACGGTAGCCCGAGACTGACGGCCGTCATTATCGCGCCGCTCTCGTGACGGTCCGTCTTTATTGGCGCTGAAAGGCAGAACGAATCAAATTGAATTGTGTGCTGTTAGTCTAGAATCGAAATCCCGTAACTTTAATCCGCCAATTTTTTATACTTTAAATACGTCTGGTGTGGTGGTCTGATAACTTTTTGTCAAAAAAAAATATATCTTTTAAAATATAAAAAGGTAAATCTTACCGGAAGTTGTTGAGGTCGTCGTAACATAAGCGAGCTCGGTGACTTCCACCTCGATAACGACAGCATCGTCATCGTCAGGTAGCTCATTTGGCCCGGGACAATTGTTGGATCTGGGTCTTAAGCTCAATGACGGCCTTGTCACTATATTCACCGGTATCAATTGACTGGAGGGTTCCGTCGACAGAAGCATCGTTGCGTTCTTTAACCAAGATATCTGAACACCTATCCAAGAGAGAAGATATTAGGTCGCTTATAATCATAATTAATATCAGCTAATAATCATAGTATATTTATTACCTAATTAACGCGCTCGTCGTGTATATAACGCAATTGGAAAATCTTTGAAAGTGATAATGGAGGATAATGAAATATCGCGTGTGGGGATCACTTGTGATCTCCTTGTGGGCTTTCTTTGTACTCTGGCGGAAATATTTCTACAAAATTTAAAAAAAATAAAAGTGTACTACAAAAAACTATAAAGTATAATTGCCAGAATCTATTAAATTCTACATGAATTTAAGAAGTACTACAAAATCCTACATGAAAATGCTAGAATTGGAACACTTTTGTAAATTTTTGTATTTTTTTAGTGCATCTTGATCTATAAATTTTTCGATAAAACTACGCCAAACTACAACTAATACTGATATTCTACACATTTCTATATCTATTTGAGTACAATAGACTACAAGGAAATTAGAATTAAAACACTCTCTAATGAAGAAATTTACCCGACATAAAAAAAATATATTTATTTTTAAATTTTATTACTACTTTTTAACTAAATTTGTTTCTTAAAATGCAACCTATGATTATAAATATTTTCTCGTACTTGAAAAACACACTTACCTTGATGGGATTCGAACTCGAGATCTCGGGACCTCTGGATCGTGAGCCAACCGTCTTACGTGGTAGACTACTTCTTAATTTGATGTGTTATATATAGTCTACATGTATCATAACCAGCGCAAATATAATTTTTCAAAAATTTTTAAGAAACAAATTCAGTTGAAAAAGAGTAATAAAATTTCGAATCGGATATACAAATATAATTTTTTCTTAATGTCGGGTGAATGTCAGAAACCGGCTCATTACAAAATAGGCCTATTGGGCCAACGTCGCGCCACGTGATTACAAAAGAAAAAAACTTCTTTATTCTAACTTATCTGTAAAATAAAAAGCGAGTCATTATAAAAAAAAACCTTACCCAGCACCATACATATGTCTAAAACCGCATAACCCGGGAAAAAATCTCTTATTTATTCATATTAGTTTATATTAGTAGATACATGATTATATATGATCATATAAGAAATGAAAAATATAATCTTAAACAATATTATATGGCTATATATATATGAGAGTATATAATTATACATGGCCATATATAAGCATATACATATGCCATGATTATATACTCGGGAAAAAATACCTCTTATTTGTTCATATTAGTAAATATATAATTATATGTGGTCATATAAGAAATGGAAATATAATCTTGAACAATATTATATGGCTAAATCTCTTTAAGTATAACTTTATATAGTCATATATGGTTTTATATACTAGTATATTATCATGTGTGATCATGTAAAAGTATATTGATAAGGTTAAAGATAATCATATATGAATATATACTCTATAATGGATCTATTCATATAAATTTGTATAACTGTTATAAATATTCTTCTAATAGTATCAAGAGACACGGTAGTGTCTCGCGCCAAGTACACGCGGAGCGAGACCGACCGTGACTCTTTTACGCGACGCGACGGGTTGCGAGTACCCGAGATGTTGAGATCTCGATAACGAGTGAACGGATCAAGTTCTAAGTAGGCTTGATCGATAGCTTGGGGTCCAATTAGGGGGGGGTTTCTCTCATAATATTTCGCTACGTGCCCTACGAGCGGAGATATTGCGACGCAAAGTCCAAATGGGAAAATTTATTTTTAAGATACTCCTCCTCCTCCTAACGCCGACGTTCTTGTATGATGACGTCATAATCAGAAACGTCACTTTCACTTTTTCGACGCTGGCGGCGCAGGTATCGCCAGTTTCGATATCGCGCGCGTATTTCAAATTAGGTCGATAGATTTATCGGTCAGGAGCACTGGTCAGGAGGAAAATTTTTATTTAGGTAAATTAGGTAATATATAATATATATTGAGTCAACGGAAAAGAAGGTTCTCTACGCTCTACGCTTGGCAGAAAGTGCCGCTAGGGAATTTTTAAGTCGATTCTTATGAATCAAGCTTGATAAAATATATATTTATTAAGTCAACGGAAAAGAAGGTTCTCTACGCTTGGCAGAAAGTGCCGCTAGGGAATTTTTAAGTCGATTCTTATGAATCAAGCTTGAATTCGATGTCTAGGTATCCCAGGTTGCCGATGACGAGGTCCAGATAGTGCGCTTCATAGTTTTCGGTGTCCAGGTGTAATAATACGTTGAATTCGATGTCTACGTGTCCCAGGTTGCCGATGACGAGGTCCACATAGTGCGCTCCGTAGTTTTCGGTGTCTACGTGTATTAATACCTTGAATTCGATGTCCACGTGTCCCAGGTTGCCGATGACGGGATCCAGATAGTGCGCTTCATAGTTTTCGGTGTCCATGTGTAATCGTACGTTGAATTCGATGTCTAGGTGTCCCAGGTTGCCGATGACGAGGTCCACATAGTGCGCTCCGTAGTTTTCGGTGTCTACGTGTATTAATATCTTGAATTCGATGTCCACGTGTCCCAGGTTGCCGATGACGGGATCCAGATAGTGCGCTTCATAGTTTTCGGTGTCCAGGTGTAATCGTACGTTGAATTCGATGTCTAGGTGTCCCAGGTTGCCGATGACAAGGTCCACATAGTGCGCTCCGTAGTTTTCGGTGTCTACGTGTATTAATACTTTGAATTCGATGTCCACGTGTCCCAGGTTGCCGATGACGGGATCCAGATAGTGCGCTTCATAGTTTTCGGTGTCCAGGTGTAATCGTACGTTGAATTCGATGTCTACGTGTCCCAGGTTGCCGATGACGAGGTCCACATAGTGCGCTCCGTAGTTTTCGGTGTCTACGTGTATTAATACCTTGAATTCGATGTCCACGTGTCCTAGGTTGCCGATGACAAGATCCAGATAGTGCGCTTCATAGTTTTCGGTGTCCAGGTGTAATCGTACGTTGAATTCGATGTCTAGGTGTTCCAGGTTGCCGATGACAAGGTCCACATAGTGCGCTTCGTAGTTTTCGGTGTCTACGTGTATTAATACCTTGAATTCGATGTCCACGTGTCCCAGGTTGCCGATGACGAGATCCAGATAGTGCGCTCTATAGTTTTCGGTGTCCAGGTGTAATAATACGTTGAATGCAATGTCTAGGTGTCCCAGGTTGCCGATGACAATGTCTAGATAGTGAGTTCCGTAGTTTTCGGTGTCTACGTGTATTAATACCTTGAATTCGATGTCTAGGTGTCCCAGGTTGCCGATGACGAAGTCCACATAGTGCGCTCCGTAGTTGTCGGTGTCTACGTGTATTAATATCTTGAAATTGATGTCTAGGTGTCTCAGGTTGCTGATGACGAGGTCCAGATAGCGCGCTCCGTAGTTTTCGGTGTCTAGATGTAATAATACCTCGAATTCGATGTCTACGTGTCCCAGGTTGCCGATGACAAGGTCCACATAGTGCGCTTTGTAGTTTTTGGTGTCTACGTGTATTAATAACTTTAAATCTGAATGTAGGACACGTAGATATCGAATTCGAGGTATTAATACACGTAGACACCGAAAACTACAAAGCGCACTATGTGGACCTTGTCATCGAAAACGTGGGACACCTAGACATCGAATTCAAGCTTGATTCATAAGAATCGACTTAAAAATTCCCTAGCGGCAGAATCAAGAGACACGGTAGTGTCTCGCGCCAAGTACACGCGGAGCGAGACCGACCGTGACTCTTTTACGCGACGCGACGGGTTGCGAGTACCCGCGATGTTGAGATCTCGATAACGAGTGAACGGATCAAGTTCTAAGTAGGCTTGATCGATAGCTTGGGGTCCAATTAGGGGGGGGGGTTTCTCTCATAATATTCCGCTACGTGCCCTACGAGCGGAGATATTGCGACGCAAAGTCCAAATGTGAAAATTTATTTTTAAGATACGTATATACTTCTAACGCCGACGTTCTTGTATGATGACGTCATAATCAGAAACGTCACTTTCACTTTTTCGACGCTGGCGGCGCAGGTATCGCCAGTTTCGATATCGCGCGCGTATTTCGAAATTAGGTCGATAGACTTATCGGTCAGGAGGAAGATTTCTATTTAGGTAAATTAGGTATATACTTATATAATATATATTGAGTCAATTGCTTCATGTTTATCTGGAGAGATTTCGTATCCTTACATCGTATTACCACCGCTGCCGGAAAAGAAGGTTCTCTACGCTTGGCAGAAAGTGCCGCTAGGGAATTTTTAAGTCGATTCTTATGAATCAAGCTTGAATTCGATGTCTCCTGTCAGTCAGTTCATCATCTGATCAGTTAACCCATGGTGTAAAAAAAGGTGAAGCATTGCGCATAATGGCGGCAGCTTTGGCGGTTGAACCAATCAGGAGGCGACCCATTTTGTTGCGCTCACTTTAAGGTGAAGTTCGCTTATAAGAAATAAAAATGTGTGAATCATGTAAAATTTTAGATAAAACCTTAAATAAATAAATAAACTAATGACAATTAAACTTACATTTATTAGTTTATTTATTAAACTTCTGTTTTAATTCTGTTCTAGTTTGGTTACGTAATTTGATTAGAGTCAATTAACCGCACGTCCACAGTGTAGATTCTGAATTATAGTGTGAGGAAGAAGGGTTGAAACCTCGGTTGAAACGCAATTTACTTTAAATAATAATAAAAAGACATGTAACAAAAAAAATAAATATTTTATTCAAACAGAATAAAATTAGGTAACGTTTTTATACTGTATACGAATTCAAATGATTCTTGAAATTTACCGCTGTTTATGTTTAAATTTTCTTCTTCTCGGTGGCAAGCTTCGAGCCATTTTTCTTTTAATTCGCGATTTTGCGGAAATGGAAAGAACTTGATGTCTTTCGTTTTCGTAGCTCCACCGGAACGACTTTTGCAATTTCTCACGCAACAAGTCGGCATGATTCCTAGATGATCATAATACAACGCACATAATACGACGCATAATACATAATACATAATACGACGCGAATTAATTATTTTAAAAAACTGTAAAGAATTTATTGCGAAAAATATTACCTCAGCCAGGATTCGAATCTGGAACCTCCCTCATTTCGTGAAGAGCGTCTGAGGTAATATTTTTCGCAATAAATTCTTTAATTTTTTAAAATAATTAAAAACACATTTTTTTAATGTTAAAAAAACGTTTTTTTTACAATGTTAAAATAAATACAGCAAAAATAAGAATTTAAATTGCCAGTGAATAATGAAAAAATCAATAAAATAAATACTTTTTAAAAAAAAAAGGATCTGTTCTATTAATTTAAACGTTTTTTAAATATTTTTTTTATTACTAAAAATGTTTTTAAAAACGTTGAAAAATATTTTTTTGCTACTTGGGTTATTTAGCAGATATCAACCAATATAAATGCTTCTCAACATTAATTATATTTACTACTTACTGCGTATGTTTTATTAAAGTCGCAAAAGTTGAACACAAAATATTTCCCGCACAACAGACGCACGCGACGGATAACGGACGTAACGGACTACGAATTGATGGAAGCAGCCATATTGCTTTTCTCGCAAAAAAGGTCGCGCGCTGATTGGTTCAAAAACTGAACGAGTGCGCTGCATCGGGAATGCTTCACCTGTCTATTTACACCATGAGTTAACCTATCTCGATCGATCGAGAGACACGGTAGTACGCGCGGAGCGAGACCGACCGTGTGCCCACTCTTTATTATGCCCAGATGTAAAATGACCAATCAGCGTAGTTCCTAATCGCTGTAATCTACGTGCTAGTTAATCAGCTTACTAAGATGTAGAATCGGCATTATGCCCGATCTACAATAGCTGTAGTAAGCTGTAGTAAGCCTCAAGCCGTAAGAAATTGACCATTACAGGCGAATGTGAGGAAAATAATCGACTGTGATTGGTCAATTTCTTACATCTTGAGGCTTACTACAGCTTACTACAGCTATGTAGATCGGGCATTACGCGTCGCGAAGTAAGGTGCGACAACGCGCGCATACGCGCGTACGCGAAACGGCAGTAACACCGTAATCGTGCCGGCGATATACTGAATTGAATTGCTTCGTGCTTATCTGGAGATTTCGTATCCTTACATTGGGTGCGTTCAGCCGATACTCCGCTAGCCTAGCAATCGTGAGCAGTCGCTCGTTTTCGCTCGTTTCCTCTCTTTTGACCCAATGGATTAAAAGGAGAGGAAACGAGCGACTGCTAACGATTGCTAGGCTAGCGGAGTATTCGGCTGAACGCACCCATCGTGTTACCATCGCTGCCGGAAAAGAAGGTTCTCTACGCTTGGCAGAAAGTGACGACTGACACGTTCGATCCCGACTTCGTTGATCGCAGAAGAGCTGAACTCGAGGTACGTTTCCGATTTGCAATTATAAAAGTATCGTGCGATGAATGTTGTACCCAATTATAACCTCAAATGAAGTTGTGCACGTTGCTGAAAGATATATATATATCTTGATATATAGGCTACGGTCAACGTGATACAAATGCTCTGGAGCGTTCTTCTTCTCCTTTCTTCATTGAAAGAAAAGAGAAGAGGAATGCTTCGAAGCATTTGTAGTGTCACGTTGACCGTAGCCATAATATCATATTAATACATTATTTTATTTTTATATAGGTCAAGGATTGCCATTTAAAGCTGGTACGTTTGATGGGGCTGTCAGTATTTCTGCGCTTGTGGTTGTGCTATGCAAGCAAAACTTTGCACAATCCTACAAAACGTTTATATCGTTTCTTATAAACGTTGTATGCATGTCTGTCAAGAAGCGCAAGAGCAGTGTTACAATTCTATCCAGAGAACGGTGAACAGGTTGTTTATATATATATATATCTTGATATATAGGCTACGGTCAACGTGATACAAATGCTCTGGAGCGTTCTTCTTCTCCTTCTTTCTTCATTGAAAGAAAAGAGAAGAGGAATGCTTCGAAGCATTTGTAGTGTCACGTTGACCGTAGCCATAATATCATATTAATACATTATTTTATTTTTAGACGTAGCTGTTGATGAAAGAGAATTAGATGGTGACTTAATTTTGGGAGATATAGGTCAAGGATTGCCATTTAAAGCTGGTATTATTGGAACCACGAGAGTCGCGTGGCAAACGGAAAAGAAACGAGGAAGTAAACCAAGCAGCGGAAAAATATCCCTATTCGACTTTCTCGAGGATAAATTACCTGTACAACCTGAGAGCGTCGAAACAACTAATTTGTCTCAAAACAGCTACATACAAATTAATAAAAGTAATCAAGATCGTTTTGAATCAAGAGGATTTGATAATATATATATATATATATATATATATATATATATATATATATATATATATAGATTATATAGAGACATTATTATATATAGAGATTATATAGAGACATTATATAGAGATTATATAGAGACAAAGATTATAAGAGATACAAATTTTTTATTAATTATATAGAGACATTATTATATATAGATATTATACAGAGACATTATATAGAGACATTATATAGAGATTATATAGAGACAAAGATTAAATCCTGTTGCTCTCAACGTCTGCCTCTGCCTCGTCTACCCCAATGGTAATTGGGTGATGACAATTTATATAAGAAGGCCATGAATCTTTCTTCTTGGCGTCGTATCCCCGCGGCTCTGCCTCTTGGTCTGCGAACTGTAAAATAATAAAATTGTATAAGAAATTTTATGAATTAAATACATATAATATGAATTAAATTTTTTATATATTGTAATTATGTGAAATTATGTGAAATATATATTGAAAAGACAGTACTTACCATTTGTACTTTCGCGATTTCTCTCACAATCAGTATGAAACGGTGGTTTCGTTGGCTCCTGCCTCTTTTCAGAGGACAATACGGCCAGTATTTGCCACTGTTTGTTATACAAAGTCTGGAATGAAATCGGCGACGATGGCGGGTAAAGTGTTTAAAAGCGTGGAATACCCTTATAGGGTAGAGAGCCTTTCAGACTATATTCGAAAACTTCACTCTGGCCTAGTTTATATTGATCACTTGATACGCGTATTAAATAGTAAATAACTAGTAAATTAGTTTGATTATTGGTTTGATACGCGTATCAAGAGATCGGTGTAAACTAGGTCATTCGAATACACACCAGCGTCGTTCTGGAGCCTTATTCTCGAATCGTTTTCATGAAACTCGCATGCGAAATTCAATGTTTTTCAAATAGAAAGTCGCACACGAAAATCATTAGGGCAGGCTCGAGAATACGGTCCCTGTCCTTGTTCAATTTTTAGTAACAAGATAAAGCGATGCGGTGTGCACTCGAATATAGTTTTTGAATGCAGCCCTAAAGGCTCTATCTATACACGCCGATAACGTCGCCGCCGATCATGTCACCATCGATCACGTTGCTGTCGATCACGTCGCCTATCACGTCGTCGTTGATTACATTATTCGTGGTTGTTGCGTTCCGCGTACGCGTTACCGGTTCCTACGCTTTGTTGACAAATACATTGTGGGATTAATAGCAGAGAAGAATTCTCTCTGTTGTTATTATTAATAGTATTTCGTCGTTGTTCGTGGCTCATAAGCTATTTCGCAAATAGCTTACAATCTCATCATATCTGTGAGTGAAGGTTATATTGTCGATATATTGCGATATCTCTGAGACAATATCTTCATTATACAAGTATGTGTAGAGAAAGGACATTTTGGATTGAATTTGATGATGGAAAAATTATAGAAAATAAACGATGGCCTACAGGTGCTAAAGGTATTTATATATTATTTTTGGAAAAAGTTGGTAAGAAATAATTTATACAAGCAACGTAATATACATGCATATTTTACATAAAAGCAATGTCCGGCAATGTGTATATATATATATTTACAACTTCAAACACATTTCTTTATAAGGTGTAATTTTTTTCTGTTAAGATTAAGATGCGTAACACTACAAAAAGGCGTGATATCCGTACAAAATTACCTTTTTAAAAAAAAAAGGTAAAAAAATGCGCCAAGTACACGCATAGTAGTACATATGTATTATGTTGTTACCTCGAAAAAAACAAAGTGGTAGTATTATACCTCGAAATAACACCTTGTACATACTGTTTATACAATGCGTAATACTACAAAAAGGCGTGATATCAGTACAAAATTACCTTTTTTAAAAAAAAGGTAAAGAAAGGCGCCAAGTACACGCATAGTAGTGTATATGTTGTTACCTCGAAAAAAAAAAACAGTGGTAGTATTATACCTTAAAAAAATCTAAGTAACAAGTGGTAGACGAAATGTTTGTATCTTGAAAAATCTCGAAAAAACCTAAACAGTAGTATCTTCACCTCGAAAAAAAACAAAGTAGTAGTATTATACCTCGAAAAAACCTAAGTAACAAGTGGTGGAAGTAATCTTTGTATCTCCAAAAATCTCGAAAAAACCTAAACAGTAGTATCTTCACCTCGAAAAAAAACAAAGTAGTAGTATTATACCTCGAAAAAACCTAAGTAACAAGTGGTGGACGTAATCTTTGTATCTCCAAAAATCTCGAAAAAACCTAAGCAGTATTATTTTTATTTCCAAAAAATTATTACTCAAGTGATACACATCACAAAATTACGTTACCTTATCAAAAAATGAGTCGCGCTTCAAGTGATCTATTATTACAATTACAAAAAAGAAATGATATCTCTTTTTAAATTACAGCGCCAATTACAGAGAACATACACTGAGAAAAAAAATTTGTCAATCCCAAGAAATATTTAGTCCGATACGTTCAACTAACCATTTTAGTTAGTTAACTAAACATTAGTTGAATTAATTAATTCTTGATTAAAAAAACGAAATAAATTGTTGAAACAACTAATATTTAGTTAACTAATTAAAATGTTTAGTTGAACGTATCGAACTAAATATTTCTTGGGATTAACAATTTTTTTTCTCAGTGTATTTTTCGAGATACAAAGATTACGTCTACCACTTGTTACTTAGGTTTTTTCGAGGTATAATATTACTACTGCTTTTCTTCGATTAGAATAAAAAATTGAATCATGAAGAATTACACAGAGGTAACAGTACAAAATACAAATATTTTATTAAAATATTTAAACCCAACAAGGGAATACAAGGTATTTAAATACAAAGTTTATATATGTATTTTAAAAGATTTAATCGCATCCCAAAGAATTACAGAGGTAACAGTACAAAAAATAAAAATATTTTATTAAAATACATAAATTTTCTTGTCAAAAAACTTGGCGCTGCTAGAGAGAGAGAGAAAGAGAGAGAGAGAGAGAGACCTTTTACAAATGTAGATATTACTTATTCTATACTTATTCTATACTTAATTCTAATCGCTTTAAAAATCTAAACTTATCCTAACTTATCCTATACTTAGTAATAAACCGCATTATTCACCGTCACACACACACACACACACACACACATCGCCCACACCCACTCGCTCGCACATACACACCAGGCTGACCTAATTTTGAGGTCTAGCAGCGCCAAGTTTTTTGACAAGAAAAATTTATGTATTTTAATAAAATATTTTTATTTTTTGTACTGTTACCTCTGTAATTCTTTGGGATGCGATTAAATCTTTTAAAATACATATATAAACTTTGTATTTAAATACCTTGTATTCCCTTGTTGGGTTTAAATATTTTAATAAAATATTTGTATTTTGTACTGTTACCTCTGTGTAATTCTTCATGATTCAATTTTTTATTCTAATCGAAGAAAAGCAGTAGTAATATTATACCTCGAAAAAACCTAAGTAACAAGTGGTAGACGTAATCTTTGTATCTCGAAAAATACACTGAGAAAAAAAATTGTTAATCCCAAGAAATATTTAGTTCGATACGTTCAACTAAACATTTTAATTAGTTAACTAAATATTAGTTGTTTCAACAATTTATTTCGTTTTTTTAATCAAGAATTAATTAATTCAACTAATGTTTAGTTAACTAACTAAAATGGTTAGTTGAACGTATCGGACTAAATATTTCTTGGGATTGACAAATTTTTTTTCTCAGTGTATGTTCTCTGTAATTGGCGCTGTAATTTAAAAAGAGATATCATTTCTTTTTTGTAATTGTAATAATAGATCACTTGAAGCGCGACTCATTTTTTGATAAGGTAACGTAATTTTGTGATGTGTATCACTTGAGTAATAATTTTTTGGAAATAAAAATAATACTGTTTAGGTTTTTTCGAGATTTTTGGAGATACAAAGATTACGTCCACCACTTGTTACTTAGGTTTTTTCGAGGTATAATACTACTACTTTGTTTTTTTTCGAGGTGAAGATACTACTGTTTAGGTTTTTTCGAGATTTTTGGAGATACAAAGATTACGTCCACCACTTGTTACTTAGGTTTTTTCGAGGTATAATACTACTACTTTGTTTTTTTTCGAGGTGAAGATACTACTGTTTAGGTTTTTTCGAGATTTTTCAAGATACAAAGATTTCGTCTACCACTTGTTACTTAGATTTTTTTAAGGTATAATACTACCACTGTTTTTTTTTTCGAGGTAACAACATATACACTACTATGCGTGTACTTGGCGCCTTTCTTTACCTTTTTTTTAAAAAAGGTAATTTTGTACTGATATCACGCCTTTTTGTAGTATTACGCATTGTATAAACAGTATGTACAGGGTGTTATTTCGAGGTATAATACTACCACTTTGTTTTTTTCGAGGTAACAACATAATACATATGTACTACTATGCGTGTACTTGGCGCATTTTTTTACCTTTTTTTTTTAAAAGGTATTATTTTACTTGACAATATCAAATTAATATAAAATATATTATTTTTAGTTTCAGTTTACACAATTGCGTTTTAAGTCCGACAAAGTCCATATATTGGCACGCAGTGCCAATTTAAAAAACTGAAACATGTATTTAATAAAATTGATATTGTGAAATATTATTAAGCATCAAAATCCGCTTCGACCAAAACGGCACTTCTCATTGCTTATAGATATGTTATTTTAAGTTTTCTTTTTTTTTCTAATTTTGCATAAGACACTTAATTTTTTTAATTGACATATTAATTTTTACTTTCCATGAAAAGGTTGAAGGTTTGGTTGAAGGTCTGTTAATTTCCATGTAAAATTGTAGTATCTTATAAACATCTAAAAAAAGCTATGTAGATTTTTATGAATTCACGAGTTGTAAAAGGCTTAAAAATTTTGTCGTTTTCTGTAGAACCTTGTAGTATTGTATGCAAAATTACAACCATTCACGAATCAGAAATTTACATAGGTAAAAAATTGTACATTTATGTATTTTTCTATTGGATTTTACAACAGACTATACGAAAATAAAAAGATAAGTATTTTGACTTCTGCGAATTAAGAAGTTATTAATAATAGGTGAATTTTGGAAGATTTGTGTAAAAACTTGTAACATTTAACTAAAAATTACAAATTTTAATTAGCCATAATTGTAATAAATTTTTGAGCTGTACAAACAAATCGGTATTTGTTAGTATTTGTACACAGTTGTAGTATTTTATGAGAAACTAAAAACTGAATTATATTCTAAGTTGCATAGTTTTACGATACGTAAATTGTAGTAGATTTCTTAGTCATTTATAAATAATTGTAGTATTCTACAAGTAAGCAGATGTTTTAATTTTTTAAGATTTTGTTTCTTTTTAAATTTTTAAAATTTGTAGATCTTTGTACTATTTTTTATAAAATTGTAGTTTTTCATAAAATACTACTTGCAATAAATTCTTGATTTGAGAACATTGTAATTTGTGGTACTATTTCGTAGATATTTCTAAAAAAAAATAACTATTTCTACAAAAAATTAAATATTTCAACAAAAATGTACAAATTTATATTTCTAGTTAAATTTTGTAGTTATTTATAGAAATTTTTTCCGCTAGGGTACCACTTAGGTTAGATACATGTCACTTGAGTTAAGTTAGGTAATATAATTTTATGAAGAAGAAATTAAAGATTTCACATTTTTTTTTGAAATACATGTCACTTGAGTTAAGTTAGATAATATAATTTTGTGAAAAAGATATAAAGCTACCACTTAGGTTAGATTTTTAAATTTACAAAATACATTGCGTGTACTTAACACTTTTTTTTACCTTTTTTGAAAAAGGTAATTTTGTACTGATATCACCTATTTTGTAGTGTTAAACAAGGATCTGCAAAACATTTTTATTTTTTATTTTTTAATTATTCACAAAAGTTAGCAATAACAACAAATACATAAAAATTAATAATATTTAAGTAAAAGTAAATTATACATTTCTCACAAAAATTGAAGGAACACTAAATTTATCTTTAACCCTTAAAGCGCACATGGGGTGTAGGATACCCCACTCCGAACTTTGTGCTCTGATAAGTCCCATTAAAATGTCTTTTTCAATAATTTTTTAAACAATGTTAATTTTAAGAAATCGCTATAACTTTTGTTTAAGGTGAAATTTCATGGGCAGTGAAAAGCAGCAGCAGATCGTACTGATTGGCTACAAAATAGAGAAGTTCTAGAAACTCGAGAACTTCTCTATTTGTAGCCAATCAGTACGATCTGCTGCTGCTTTTCACTGCCCATAAAATTACATCTTTATCCTTAAAATACATGACTTTAACTTCATTCAGAAATTTTTATGCAATAAAATAGTCAATAGCGTCGTTACAGTACATACTTAAAGACACTGGGGTATCTCATACTCCCAGTGCGCTTTACGTAATTTTTCGGAGGTGTGCGCTTTAAGGGTTAAAAATAGGCAAAATTCGAGCAGCTGTAACTTTGTTAAAAATGAATAAAATTTAAATTTCAAGCTTAAAACCTCTACTTTCGAAAGGTTACTATTATTCGTCCAATTTTTATTATGTCTAGACATAATTTTAATTCAGCGAATTTTTATTATGTCATGACATAATTTTAATTTTGTCGCTAGGGAATTTTTAAGTCGATTCTTATAAATCAAGCTTGAATTCGATGTCTAGGTGTCCCAGGTTGCCGATAACGAGGTCCACATAATGCGCTCCATAGTTTTCGGTGTCCAGGTGTATTAATACGTTGAATTCGATGTCCACGTGTTCCAGGTTGCCGATGACGGGTTCCAGATAGTGCGCTCCATAGTTTTCGGTGTCCAGGTGTAATAATACGTTGAATTCGAGGTCTAGGTGTTCCACGTTGCCGATGACAAGGTCCACATAGTGCGCTCCGTAGTTTTCGGTGTCTACGTGTATTAATACCTCGAATTCGATATCTACGTGCCCTACATTCAGATTTAAAGTTATTAATACACTTAGACACCAAAAACTACAAAGCGCACTATGTGAACCTCGTCATCGGCAACCTGGGACACGTAGACATCGAATTCAAGGTATTATTACACCTAGACACCGAAAACTACGGAGCGCGCTATCTGGACCTTGTCATCAACAACTTGGAACACCTAGACATCAATTTCAAGGTATTAATACACGTAGACACAAAAAACTACGGAGCGCACTATGTGGACCTCGTCATCGGCAACCTGAGACACCTAGACATCAAATTCAAGGTATTAATACACGTAGACACCAAAAACTACGGTGCTCACTATCTAGACATCGTCATCGGCAACCTGGGACACCTAGACATCGCATTCAACGTATTATTACACCTGGACACCGAAAACTACGAAGCGCACTATGTGGATCTCGTCATCGGCAACCTGGGACACCTAGACATCGAATTCAACGTACGATTACACCTGGGCACCGAAAACTATGAAGCGCACTATCTGGATCTCGTCATCGGCAACCTGGGACACGTGGACATCGAATTCAAGATATTAATACACGTAGACACCGAAAACTACGGCGCGCACTATGTGGACCTCGTCATCGGCAACCTGGGACACGTAGACATCGAATTCAACGTATTATTACACCTGGACACCGAAAACTATGAAGCGCACTATTTGGATCTCGTCATCGGCAACCTGGGATACCTAGACATCGAATTCAAGCTTGATTCATAAGAATCGACTTAATAATTCCCTAGTGGCACTTTCTGCTAAGCGTAGAGAACCTTCTTTTCCGGCAGCAGTGATAATACGATGTAAGGATACGAAATCTCTCCAGATAAACATGAAGCAATTGACTCAATATATATATATACATATATACCTAATTTACCTAAATAGAAATCTTCCTCCTGACCGATAAGTCTATCGACCTAATTTCGTAATACGCGCGCGATATCGAAACTGGCGATACCTGCGCCGCCAGCGTCGAAAAAGTGAAAGTGACATTTCTGATTATATTTATGTCATATAAAGGTGCGATTTCATTGACGCTAGAAACCAGCGGCAGCGTCAAGAAAATGTAGTGGGGGAAGAAGTTCCGTTGAATTTTGCGGTACGTTAAAAAGTTGAGACGGTCTGAACTTCTTCCCCCACTACATTTTCTTGACGCTGCCGCTGGTTTCTAGCGTCAATGAAATCGCACCTTAAGACGTCGGCGTTAGGAGGAGAAGTATCTTAATATTAAAATTTTTACATTTGGACTTTGCGTTGCAATATCTCCGCTCGTAGGGCACGTAGCGGAATATTATAAGAGAACCCCCCCCCCCTAATTGGACCACCAAACTATCGATCAAGCCTACTTAGAACTTGATCCGTTCACTCGTTATCGAGATCTCAACATCTCGGGTACTCGCAACTAGAGTTCCTATAATAAAAGTTAAGCCAATGTGGTGACGATTTTTGATTAGTCCCGTCATATGTTTCAGCCAAGTTAGTAAGAGTGAGACAAGCTGTAAGTGGGAGTGAGACAAAGCTATCATGGTCGCCATATGTTTCAGCCAAGAAGTTAGTGGGAGTGAGACAAAGCTATCATTTGGCTGTACATGACGGCGGTTTGTCCTAACTCTTATTATAGGAACTCTACTCGCAACCCGTCGCGTCGCGTAAAAGAGTCACGGTCGGTCTCGCTCCGCGTGTACTTGGCACAAGACACTACCGTGTCTCTTATTGATATATAATGTATAATATACCGGGTGTAACAAAAAGGTCGGGACCCTGGATTATCTCGGAAAGTTGACGTTTTCGGGGAAGAAATGTTTTATACAAAAGTTGTTTGGCTCGAAGGGGCACATAAGATGGTGCCATTGTGTTTGCACAAGCTCGCGCACAAGCCTGAACTCTAGAATTAGATGAGGAAGGAACAAATAAAAAGAATCCGTTTGTTGAGAGAGAGATTGCGTTTCGTAATTTATGTAATTTAGAAAAGTCTAGATTGGGCAGACTTATACAAAGAATACCAACATTTGTTGCATAGGAGAAGGGAAACTGCCCTAAAACCTTCCCAGTATTCTTGAACAAAATTATACATTGGTAATATAAAATACAATATAAGTACAATAATGTATCAAATGCATAAAAAAATAAATAAATGGTTATCATAGAACAGTCCTTTCTCTAAATATATGGCATAATATACTTTTAAGTTTTACTGAGGTATTTCTTTATCAAATAAAAAGCTTCATTATAAGAAGAATTTTAATAGTATGTTCTCATATAATTTCTCTTGACGTAGTCAAGTTCAGAATTAATTGTTCTTTTCTAAAGAAAGGATCGTTTGAAACATAAACACAAATCAATTAAAACAAGAATATCAATTCAGCTATAATTTGTATAATCTGGTAATGCATCTGGTAATGCAAATAATGCATCAATCTCTTATTTAAAATAATGAATAACTATTATCTTTCGATGAAATAATATTACTTGTAATTCCAATACTGATTGAGTATTATCAAACTCGTGTCTAAATCACGGCAAAGCAATATAATACATCATGAACGACAACAAAACCATAAGCAATAAGTTTCTCACTGAGTTTACTGAATTAAATCTTGTAATAAGAAGTCTTTGATTGACACACTAATTCACCATAGAATAAACGTAATGTTTGATAATTAGTAATACGCAAAATAATCACTAGAATAATATAAAGTAATTGAATAAGAACTTTTATAGCAACGCACGCAAACGGTTATTTGATAATTGTATTACAACGCCTGAAACGATTTATATATTTCGTAAAGAACGCATTCGAATTTAGTATGTAATACAAGTGAATGTAACGAATGTCCGCAAATTAACGTAATGAACGATAAAAGATTTGTATAATCAATTATAATGAAACAATCGCACAAAAGAAAGAAGCAAAGTTTTGCATTGAAATAAAATGGTTGCAACCAAAGAAATAATTAATTAATGGACTTTTAGACTGAACTCAGTGTTATACAATTGACTCGAAATAAATTGTGCACAATCCTGTAATAAGAGAGGATGTTTTCCTCTCAACCCGCGAAACTTATTATATCTCCTCAGATTAGCAAGGATAACCCTCAGATGAAATTAAGGATACTTTGATCAGGATCCTTACCGTGACGTTAGATGAACTTCTAACGTCTCTACTCAAAATTGTGAAATAATTGGTTACCTTGTGAGCAAAGCAAATAAATAATTATAGCTAGTCTTACAGACCACGCAACAGACAAATTTCTTCTCGATGTATAAGTAGCTGCTCGGATTCCGTCTGAACAGGCTTCCTCGAACGTTCCAGAAAATGGCTGCCTTCCTTGATCTTTCCATGTGTCGGCATGGCTCGCCGGGACGTATATCCTTGGCTTCCTTTCGGCGACGATCGTAATTGTCCTCAAGAAGATTCGTATATGATTAACAATTATATTCTTTACTGCACACGGAGAGGTAGATCTCGGCTACCTTACAACTTAACTTCGAAAAAATGACGCAATCACGTATTTGACTCGAACTTATGTATAACGCACGATGTATCACGCACGATGGCTGGGAGACGAATGCTCGCTCGCCCGGGCTCGGGCTCCGGGCTGCGCGCCCCTCCCAACATGCTCAAGCATGCGCGGTAAACTCTCGCTTCGCCGCCTGGGACGCAACGTTGTCGGCGCCGTTCGCGCGCTTTTTCACCGGCTTACGTAGAATGCGCGGCTTGACCTATCGAATTACAACCGCCACTGATGGCCGCAAAAAAAGAACAACACAATCTCTCTCTCTTTTTCTCGTACAACTTTAAACACATTAGTTTTACCTTGGATGGTCGTTTAAAGCTCACGTGAACGACACCTTTAATTTCTTAAATAAAAATTTCTATTTTTCAATGCATATTCTTGTAGCTAATCTCGAGAGCTTTTGTTTTGACGCTATAATAAAGTATTTTTTTATTAAGAACTTTTGGAATTATAAGGCTTGAAAGTTTTAGTATTTTGACATAAAATACAAAATATCTTGTACAAAATTAAGTTTTGAAAAAAAGACATAGTTGCTTTTAAGAAAAAGTATGCAGATGCGTGTTGCACATTACATATTTTTTCTTAAAGGAAATATGCCTTTTTTTATACCAATTGATTTGTCTCATTATTCTGTGCATAAAAGTGTTAAGGTAACACATTACCGAAAACTTAATTTTTTACAAGATATTTTGTATTTTATGTCAAAATAATGTACTAGAACTTTCAAGCCTTATAATTCCAAAAGTTCTTAATGAAAAAATACTTTATTATAGCGTTTTGAAAAGCTCTCGAGATTAGCTACAAGAATATGCATTGAAAAATAGAAATTTCCATTTAAGAAATTAAAGGTGTCGTTTACGTGAGCTTTAAACGACCATCCAAGGTTAAACCAATGGCACAATCTTATGTGCCCCTTCGAGCCAAACAACTTTTGTATAAAACATTTCTTCCGAAAACGTCAACTTTCCGAGATAATCCAGGGTCCCGACCTTTTTGTTACACCCGGTATATATGTTATCCTTAAACTATATCTAAAAAAAGAACACAATCAATAAAAAGAGATTGCAGCAATCTGGATTAAATTGACGAATGTTGCCAACATATTAAGGTAAAATTTCATGGGCAGTGAAAAGTAGCAGCAGATCGTACTGATTGGCTACAAAATAGAGAAGTTCTAGGAACTCGAGAACTTCTCTATTTTATAGCCAATCAGTACAATCTGCTGCTGCTTTTCACTGCCCATGAAATTTCACCTTTAGGGTCGATTCAGACACAGCCGTGCCGTATCCGTATCCGTATCCGTATCGTATCGTTAACATTAGACAAGGATGGAGACAATAGGAATCCTTGTCTAATGTTTCTGTTCTGTGCACGGTACGGATACGGCACGGCTGTGTCTGAGGGTGAAGTCCCATGGAGCCAGCGTACGGCGTACCGGCGTACGGCGTAAAGAAGCTTGGCCAATCACAAGCTTTACGCTCGTTTCATTACGTCAGTATAAACATCGGCTGTCCCATGGAGCGTATTTACGCGGCGTAAAGATCAGTAAGCCAATTACTGTTCCCTTTTACAAAGCTTATTTTCAAAATGGATACTCAAGGGGTCTTGTGATTGGCTTATCAATCATTACGCCGGCGTAAATGCGCCCCATGGGACAACCGATGAAATTTTCAGCGTGATTTCCACACACATTCATACATGAAGTCAAAACAAATGTGCATAACCTAGCTCGTCAAAATGTTGGACTTTGAGTTTGCGTTAATTAATTTAATAAAATACTTGAAAATTTACAAGTGTCCGGAAAGTCCTTTATGCAAAGAAGCTATTCGACGAAAATTAGTTCAACTATATATAATTTATGATTCAATGAGAGCCGAAGAGAAAAAAAGAGATGCACGAATTAGACGTAACGTTCGAAGATTTTGGGTTAGACCAATCTTTAATGCCGAAAGACGATTAGCACAAGGGGCTAGCAACAATCAACTGATCGCGTTCGGCACTTTTCACAATCCAAGTTACTGTACATATGTGTGTGCGTGTGTGTATGTAACGTAAACGCTGGAACGCTTGAAAAACCAGCGTAACATCTGTGCTGGCGTAATGAAAACGAGCGTAAAGCCTGTGATTGGTCAAGCTTCTTTACGCCGTACGCCGGTACGCCGTACGCTGGCTCCATGGGACTTCACCCTGAATCGACCTTTTAACGCATTACATTTTTTATTCATTTAAAAGTTATTCAAATAAGGTGACTTTGTTTCGCGATCGGTTTAACATTGAAGAGAGAGGGGGGGGAGAGGAGAGAGAGAGAGAGAGAGAGAGAGAGAGAGAGAGAGAGAGAGAGAGAGAGAGAGAGAGAGAGAGAGAGATTGATTGATTGATTGATTGATTGATTGATTGATTGATTGATTGATTTGATTTTATTATTATGCCCGAACCTAAGCTATAGGGCAAAGATACAAAATAGCACAGACATAGAATGCAATATAATATAAGCTAAGAAAGAAGTATAAAACAAGAAGGAAAAAGATAGTAATATAGGAAAAACTTAGTGACAATTATATTGCATCCCACAGTATTACTTAAAAACTAATAATTAACTACAAAAAAAAAAACGCAAAAGCAAGGCGAAAAGCAACCTAAAGTAAACTTAAAAACTAAATTAAAAATACATAACGCTACTGAAGCTAAGATAATAATATGTATAACGCAGCGACGCAATAAACTAGATTATCCGACTAAACATTAATAACAATTGCACTAATGCATTTGCACAGAAAGCCTAAAGTATTAAACAGATTCAGATGACAATAAAAACGAGCGGAGAAGATTTTGAAGGTTACAAGAGAAGGTGCTGTTGTTATGTTACTAGGAAGGGAATGCCAAAAATATATTGCGGAGAGCTGAAAGGAATTTCTATAGGTTACGGTTCTATGAGCAGGTATCTGGAAGATTTGAGCTGATGAAGTAGCAAGCCGGTCAGATCTCCTAAGCGATGAGTCAGGGACGGTAAATAGTTCACGTAAATACATAGGCGATCGCATATGAAGAATACGATACATCTGGCATCCAAGGAAGTATAATCGTCTGTTCTCAACAGTGAGCCATCCCAACTGACGTCTATATGGAGCAATGTGTTCATCATATCTGAGATTGAAGATAAATCGAATGCAGCAGTTGACGAGTCGCTGCAATTTGCCATACTCAAGGCATGGTAGACAAGACAACAATAATCTATATGCGGCATAATCAAAGTAGTAACAAGCTTAATTCTGAGATTGGTAGAGAGAGAGTTCTTATTAAACTTTAGATTATGTAGCGCACAGTGAACTCTTTGTGAGACAAGGAAGATGTGTTTCTTCCACGAAAGACTAGACGTAAAGATAACACCTAAATTTCTCACCTCACTTACAAATGGTAGTGGAGTATTATTCACCATGATTGGTGGTAGACAGTTGAGATTAATTGTATTTACATGTGCTTGACTGCCAAATATAATAACCTTCGACTTAGCAGGGTTAAGCTTAAGGCCATTTTTGTTAGCATAGTCAAAAATGGCGTTAGCATCTCTAGATATTAACTCTAAAGCGTGAAGAATATAAGCAGGTGAACATGAGCGGTAAATCTGAATATCATCAGCAAAAATTATATGAGACACATACAACAACACTTTAAAAATGTCATTAATGTACAAAGCAAACAACAGTGGGCCGAGCACTGAACCTTGAGGCACTCCAGATGAAGTAAATAGCCAATTAGAAAAATTGCCTTCATCATCAACAACTGCTTGAGACCGGCCGGTTAAATAAGAGAAAATCCAGTTTATAACAGCATAAGAGAAACCAATCTCTTTTAATTTGATGAGTAATTGCAGATGAGGAACCGTGTCAAACGCCTTGCTAAAATCGAAGAGAATCATTATGGTAATGAGTCCATCATCAATCGCCAACTTAAGGGGATGCTGGAGCTGTCTCTTTTACCGGCATTTTTTGTCGGCACGTAGCGTCGTATTAATTTGACAGAATTAAAAATCCTTCTCCAGAATTGCAGTACATACATTAATGATTCGGTGGAACTCTGATTTTATATAGAAAACGAGAAAAAATTACGTACAGATTTCCTTATCCTACTTTTATCCCAATATGGCGTCTCGAGTTGCGGCGAGCTGTCAGCTCGTCACAAGATGTATTTCATATAAGAGATATACCATTGGTACGAACGCGAAAACAAGTTTCCCCGAATTGCACAACAAGAAAAACATCGATAAATCCTCCAAATCAAGATTGGAAGCGTAATATAAAAGTATAATGTCGACGTGCATCGTGCGTATGTGTGCGTGCAATGTAGCGTGCTATCCTTGTCTATATCTTTGTCTATACAAGGACAGATATAGTTCGCCGGTCTTCTTTACCGACGCCGATCGAGTTCGGCTATGGCTCCAGCATCCCCTTAATGTCGTTACAGACACGCAGTAGCGCAGATTGAGTATTAAAGCCCTGGCGATATGCAGACTGTCTAGGATTCAGAATATCATATTTATCTAAATAGTCAACTATTTGTGAAGCAACAATTCTCTCAAAAAGTTTGGACAGTTCTGGTAGATTTGCAATTGGTCGTGAGTCTGACGGGGAAAGAGGTGTACGAATTTTCAAAAGAGGACGAATGTACGCTCTCTTCCATTCAGACGGAAACAAAGAAGCATTTAACGATCGATTAAGTAAGGAGGTAATCCACGACGAAAAAGTAGGCCACGCAATGCGCAAGACAAAAAGCGGAATACCATCCGAGCCAGAAGCGTAAGAGTGTAAAGGTCGTGCAGTGATGAGCTCAGAAATTGAGCTAGGCAGGATGGAGGAGAACGTGAATTCTGGACAATTTGAGGGACTAGTGACTGAAGCAATAGCGAATATAAAGTCAGAATGTAGGCATGGAGGTTGAGCATTAGATACAGAGGCGTAATATACATTAAGCTGATCTGAAGTGAAAAAATGTAGCGGAGATGTGAATGTCGATTTCGCAAGTCCCAATCGAGCCAGTTCTCTCCATAACTTAGCTGGATCGGTGATGTTAATAAGTGAATTGTAGTGAAATTCACTCTTCGCACGCTTGAGATCAGCATTGAGCTCATTACGGAAGTGTCTATAAGTGGCATAGCCTAAAAGACTGCTAGAACGTTTAGCTTGTTTATATAGCCGATCATGAGCACGCAGCCGAGCAATCAATTCCGCCGTAAGCCACCGCACAGGGGGCCTCTTAATTCTAAGTACACGAACAGGGGCAAAGGTGTCAAGTACCTTTAACATGGCATCCGACAGGACCCCACAGAATCCATCAACATCGTCAGAAAATTTATCCAGTTCGATCCTTACAGCGTCGGCAATAGATTCGAGATACTCAGAGAACACAGAACCATCAAAGCCACTGTAACTCCGCCGAGTAATGGTTCGCTCAGATATAAAATTAGAATTTAGAGACATTGACAACTCTAACAGATCATGACCCGCAATGAAAGGACTTAGAGATTTGGTAAATGATAGAACTTTGTCAACATCATCCACAACCAGGACATCAAGGCAAGAGTCCGAGAACGCAGTATGATATGTAGGTTCGGAGTTAACAATATGTAAAGATAAGCCAGACATGAGTTCAGACGTAAGTAATTCGCTTCAAAATTAGTCGATGACAGATTGCAATTTAAATCACCGCCAATGATTATGTTTTTGCAAAGATGTGAGAAACGAGTGAGTGACTCAACAAAGTCAGACAAGAGGTGACCTTTGGGTCTTCTATAGATGGACGCGAATAGTACTGATTCACCGTCTGGAGTACGTATTTCAATAAAAAGATATTCAGGTACATCAACATAAACATTACTGGAGGTAGCTAGAATTTTGACTTTTAACGATTTATGTACATAGCATGCCACCCCACCGCCCATCCGTTCCGATCTGTCATGACGAATCAAAAAGTAGTCTAGCGCCACAAGCTTATCAGAGACGCTCGCATTAAGCCACGTTTCAGAAACAGAGATGATATGATAAGAGCCGGTATTAAAATGTAGCCTAATGAACTCAATATGTCCCCGAAGGGAATTAGCATTGAACTGAGCTATACGAAACGATGTAGAATGTCGTATTGATCTCTGCACACCAACGGACGACGAAGAACATACAGGCCGAACTTGTCAGACGAGCTTAGCGAGATCAGAGTCAGTATATTGATAAAGATGACAGGTTCGCCATCAGAGCGTCGAGCGCATATCAGGCCATTCTTCACCCAGACATATTTAAACGCATTCTCCTTAGCGAAGCGCTTAGCTCGCTGTAACAAGTCGTAAGTGCACTTTGGAAGCAGCTCATTCACATAAATATTGCGATTAGAACTACCTCCGCATACATCTGCCTGTGTGAGCGCACCCTTTTCACGCTTTTTTACAATGATCGTGTCACGAACAGCACTCGAGGTCACAGCAACAATCATTGAACTCGATAGTGTAGTACTCGCAGAATGATCCTGAGCAGTCGTCGGCAGTGCTCTTTTTAACACTCTCACGTCAAGAACATGACACGACAAGTCGGGCACATTTAGCGCTGTCAAAATGTTTCCGGCGAGTTTGGAAGGAGTGATCGATAACGTCGAAGGCAGACCAGAGACAATCAACTCGTTGCCGCTATGAGTGCCCCGAGAACCATAGGCTGACTGAGCAGACTTCAAGTCACTGACTTCGCGAACCAGATTAGCATTATCCAGCTCCAATTGAGCAATGCGCTGACTATTTTGAGCCACTGTATCAGCAAGACGATTTAGTGACTAAGTTTGTCACTGATTTCCTTATTAGTGCGTTGCTGACTGTCAATAAACGCAGTCAGCTTCGCATCCGACTTGTCCATCCGCTCAATCAGCCCACGCAAAAGCTCATTCGTTGAGTCATTCGTCGAGTCGCGCGCGGCACCGCCAAAGCATCCCGCATGATAGGATGCGCATGCGCGCCAGAGTGCGCGGCACCGACAGCAACAGACGCGGTGTCATCCAAAACGGTAGGAGAAAACGTACGGCGTTCATCTCTTATGATCGACATACTCGACAGCTGAGACTTGCAACAGTCACCTGCAGCTTTCATAATTAAGGTTGTATGACCCGTAAGATCTCTGCCAAAAGTTTAAGAAACGTAACATAAAGCTAATTAACATATTTAAGAAGATATTCTTTACTGGAAAGTAATATTTATATTAATATTTTATTAAAATAACAGTTGCCTATCAGCCTATGTTTTTAAGAGCTATAGAGACATTTTTATGCATATTTTCTCGTATGCAAACTTTCACTTTTAATGATTTTTAGAAAGACTGTACCTGACTTGCAACTGACACAAACGAAAATCTGAAAGTGTGAAAATCTTTAAAAAGTAACAAAACATAGTAATTACTGTTTAAAAATACTAATGAAATTATATTACGTTATTTATTTACGTCATTTATTAATAAATTAAAAACAATAGCTCTCATAAAAAAGTATTTTGATGGCGACAACGTCGCATTTTCTGTAAGTTGGTAGCATTGATCTCACTCGACATCAGCTGCGTGAACGCGAAGTGTGTGCTCTGAGCACGTGTAATATACAGACGCAACGTTTGAGGTTAGTTTTCGCTTGCGCTACGAAAATGCCAAAAGTAAAACGTTACATGTGCCATGGAATTGTTACAATCATCTGGTGTGGTTTCGACTCGTGTCTTCAAATTACGTTTCCCAGTATTTGTCTGTGCTAACCGTTGATTGTACACTTTTTCAGTGACAATTTTTTCTTTCCACATGTAACGTTTTACTTTCGGCATTTTCGTAGCGCAAGCGAAAACTAACTTCAAACGATGCGTCTGTATATTACACGTGCTCAGAGCACACTTTCGATACACAGGAGGCTCTATTGGAAAAAGTAACGGACCTCTGTAGTATTTGTTATCCTTTACGGAGAGTGACGGAGAGAGAAGTTTTAATGTGACGTCATAGTGCGCTGTTGCCGGATCTTTGTACTTACGAGTTCAGTGAGACCAAGCGAGACTGTTCTCTGTTTGGTTTTTATTCAATATTTCAGAAAATATTCTCGAAGTCATAATTTTTTTGGTTCTAATTTGTTTGTAAGATGTTTATTAATATTTCTGCAAAGTTTTAAAAGGATGCCATATTTTCTTCGATATTAATTTCTCAAATGAAGATGAAAAAACAGTGAAACTTGATGAATTCCCATAAGAGCCCATGTTAAATTCAAATTGTTATAACTTTTGAACGGGCCTCGCAAACTTGTTCAAACTTGACACAATGCTTTATTATTATAATACTCATCACCTGACAAAGTTTGAAGAATTTGGCATTTTTTCTTCTAAGGGGTCATACAACCTTAAGTACGATTTGACACAACCCGGATGAAACTCCCTCGCGCATACACTACAGGAGACGGATTGGCCAGCGATTGTCTTGGTACACCTGATGCACACTCGCTCGCGCTGCATGAGTATCTCAGAATGTAACTATAAGCTAGTTACAAGAGCGCAAGGTTCGCAACAGTTCGCAACAGTGTCACTCGACGCAATATCACCAGAAAGTCACCACTAGTGTCGAACTGCAACCAATCAGGCAAGGCCGCTCACGCAGATCACCGCAGGCACCACTCAGTTAAGGTGGAAGCACATAAAATTGCAGGAGCCATGAGCACGAATGCAGAAGCCATATGCGCATGCGCTATGGTATTTGTAGAGCTCTACAGATACCACAGCGCATGCGCATATGGCTTCTGCGTTTTGCTCATGGCTCCTGCAATTTTATGTGCTTCCACCTTTAGTAAGCTGCATGCATACATTCAACCAGAGGAAAGTAAAGCACAGGAAGAGCAGATCGACAACGCATGCGCAGACGGAGTCGACGTATTTTACGGGCAACTCCGAGAATTTCACGATGATTCCAAGAACAAGGTTAGGATGAGAAATGAAGCTTGTCACGAAAATACTCGGAATCAGGTGGCAATCTCCAAGAAAGCGAATAAGGCGCGTGACAAGCAGACAAAAGACTTGCTTAAATCTGCAACAAAAAGGCCCGGAGGCAACTTACGGCAGAAACAGGTCAACTCAAAGCAAGAGCCGGAATACAGCGTGACACAACCGCTACTTACGAGAGAGATTGATTGATTGATTGATATATTTATATGCCCGAGCATAAGCTAAAGGGCAAGAACAGTAAACAAACTACAAAAAATATAAGCATTACTTCCGCATACATCACTAAGTGAGTAACATAATGATACTTAAAATTAACTTAAAAAAAAACTAAAAATAAAACTAAAACTAAAACTTGAGAGAGAGAGAGAGAGAGAGAGAGAGAGAGAGAGAGAGAGAGAGAGAGAGAGAGAGAGAGAGAGAGAGAGAGAGAGAGAGAGAGAGAGAGAGAAGAGAGAGAGAGAGAGAGAGAGAGAGAGAGAAGAGAGAGAGAGAGAGAGAGAGAGAGAGAGAGAGAGAGAGAGAGAGAGAGAGAGAGAGAGAGAGAAGAGAGACCCGCGTTACTTTTGACTCCGCTCTACCCTACTCTATTGCAAATTGTAATATACTGATGTCGGACGATAGACTTTTCGCATCACTGCTGCATAGAATATACAACGGTGAAGTATGATATCGATAGCCTTTGTTAGCTAGAACGAAATATATTTTGTGTTGCGTTTCCTCCGTCGCGCATTATGCATACCATACATGTATCCGTAATATGTTACACATAATACACGACATATGGTGATTTTTACCGTGGCGAGACGCTCTAGAGACATTACAAACACTCCGCCAAGATTCAGGCTGACAGCTTTGCTGCCGCTTTGCAAAAGAAACAGTATCAATCTCTGTACATACATGTAAAGGTGCTACATACCACCAAACGTTGTATCTACGAAGTAATGTACTAGACAACGAATCGATATAATCGAAGTAGCAGTAACGTTCAGCATACGAGTATGCGTTTTATTGATACACATTTTCAAGGTCAACAGTCTTTCTTACGCAGTAGAATATACGTTGTCATTGTGATCCGTAACTTTTGTCCAGCATAATTGGCTAAAAACAAGTATATAAAAATGATAGATACAATCACGGGATGTACCAAACATTGCTCAACATCGCCTTCAAACGACGCAGTCACAGACATCTAAAATGCAATGTTCCAATCAATGTTTCATGTATTCTTATAGTGAATCAATTTAAATACAAATAAAGTTACAAAAATGTCTTTCAATTCAAATATTGTGCAAGATTGTAAAAATTTTTAATTAAAATTTCTTATAAAATTTTATATTGTAGACTGTGTCACAATGCACAAAAATGACGCGAGAAAAACTTACCTCATAAAGATTGAGACTTAAACAAAGCACACCAACCATTATTAAACAGAAATGCGATCCCTGAAAGCTGGACAATAAAAATGCGGAGAACCTTCGAACAAAACCAATCATTGCATTTTACACGTTTTATTAAAATATTATTAGATAAATACTGGCTTGATAGTTTTACGATAAATATCTACAGCATAAATTATTTCTTTATAAATTTTATAATCTCATCCTTCAGGCTAACATTTTCCTGCATATTATCATCATTGCTTTCTCGATGCAATAACTGCAAATAGTTTCTTATTATAAGCTGCAATTATAAAGTTCGTCTACAAGGAAAAAGATTTGCTAATAAAGCATATTTGGTGGCCATAGTCAAATCATCTCTCAAAATCACACAGATACATATAGAAAAGAAAAAGTCTTGATAAAAATACTAAATTGCCAAAATTACAACATGCATTTTCACGATCTGCAAATTATTTCATTAATAAACTGGAATACACAACTAATCAAGAAACCAAAAAACAACGATAACTAAAGCTAAACAAATTTTGATCGTTCATAAGGCCATAAGCCAATCGAGAGCAGAAGAATACGATTGAAACTAAAATGCCGATTGACGCATGCCAGATAGCATCACTTAGCGAGAAACGACACGAATAAACATGCGACACGTCTGAATAAAATGCAAAGAAGACAAAGAGGATTTGCACATTTCCTTTTAAAATGTCCATAAAATTTTCTTTCTTTAACATTAATTCTAAATTGCTTAATTACCCAGTAAGCAAAAAACGTTAAGAAATATTTCAACTACATTGCATTAATGTTAAAACGTTGCTGTATAATGTATAGTTAAAATGTTTCTTGATGTTTCTTGCTTACTGGGTACATACCATCTTAATATTACACCATGAGATCGAACCACTTGTAACATAGTGTTCTTATTCAGAAAGAAAAGGGCAATTAAGCGACCGATCGATTTGACGCCGCGGGAAACTTAACCGATGTTTACTTCCCACAGAAAAACATTTGCATGACACTTTTTACTCGAAGTCTCGCCCGCAAAAGCAGTTGTCCTTTCTCATCGATCGTGGCAGTTTTATATACTTTATTCCAACGTGTACACTTGCGCGGTACCTTCCCTCTTTAAGAGTAACGTTGATTCTTCGGTCTTACTGTAGGTTGTATACTGATGTAAAAATAATCTAAATCGTCTACAATTATCGCCAATAAAGTACTAAGCACTGCAAAATGCAGGTCTTAGAACACGCTACACTTGCAAAAGTGAATGAATTTGAGTGAAAGAATTTGCCTCCGTATTATATATGAATATGAGTCATTAAAATACTTTTTTGACAACAAGTGTATATACATCGATTATTAGGACTTGAAAACTGTAAATTTGTGAGTCGATTATCCAAACAGTGCAATGGATGGAAGTGCGGACACTTACAATTAGTAAGATGTACGGTATGTATTATTTCGTGTAAGTTTTGTGTTTTGTGTTACTCGTTTTAATGTAAAAATGCTTCAAGTTTTTTTTAATTCAAATTAACATTATGTAAAAATACAAAATATTTCATAATTGTTAAGCATAATCGAGTCAATATATAAATCCAAATACTTCTCTATGTACCTAGGTATACTTACGTTACAGAAACAGCGCGCGTTATGATTTCAAAAATAAGAAACATTATATATTCTTTATAATTTTATCCAAAAAAGTTGCAGTACATAATAGAATAAATTTACTTTTAAACTTATATGAAAATAACAATCACTATTGGATATAATCGCATCACTGTTGCGTGGAATACACAACGGTGAAATAAGATATCGATGTCTTCGTTAGCTAGAAGAAAATATCTCTTATATGTCGTAAATCACAAATAAATATTCACAAAATATTATACGTAATATACAATATAAACTTTTACCTTAGCAAAAAATTCTAAGGATAATATAAATATTCCGCCTAGCTGTAAGTTGATAGTTTTGCTACCTCTTTGCAAGAGAAACAATATTAGTTTTTGTACGCGTAATGGTGCCATGTACCACCGAATATTGTAACTGTGTGAATTAAAAACTGTATAAGAGCAATGCATCAAAATAATTAGATAATAGAAATACATTTGTAGCATATATTATCTCTTACGCTGTGGAAAATACGTGGTTATAGTGATCTGTAATTTCTTGCCCGGTATAATTGACTAGAAAGAAGTATATACAGATTATAACTACAATTAAAAGGTGTATTATAAATTGTTCGAAATCATCTCCAAGTGTCTTAGTAATCTGAAATATAATGCGATCGTCATGTGTGTATACATATCGCAATATAATATAGAAAAATTTACATTTCGGAACACATTGAAAAGTTTACATAATACAAAAAGTTACAAAAAATTCCTTCCTACGTATAGATCTTTAGAAATTGTATAAAATCTCGGTAATTTTGATATCGTAAAATATGACACTGTTCACACCAAAATACGTCTAATAATAATGCGAGAACTCACTCCATAAAGATTGAGGCTCAAACAAATCACACCAACTGTTATTAAAAAAAGTGCGATCCTTTAAAATTATTAAACAGGACCTCAGAGAACCTTTAAAAAACATAAAATATTATTATTTATAGATATTATATTGCTATTAGTAGATAAATATACTAACTTGATAGCTTTACGATGAATATCTACCGCCAGAATTATTTCTTTATACATTATAATCTCGTTCTTTAAGCTAACCTTTTTCACTATATTTGTCATCAATGCTTTCTCGATGCGGTAACTGTAAATAATTTTCTTATAATTATATGGTATACATATAATCTTATTGGATGAAGAAAAATAATTTGCTAGTGTAACATACTTTTTGTCATTTTGTTATTTTTGTTACTTGGAAAGGAAAAAACTTCTTAAAAAATTAATTTGTTTGTAAAAGTACTTTTTCTAATCTATAAAACATTTCATCAACAAATTAAATAACATTAATTCCTGTTCTACCATCAAAAAGCTATTATTACAATAATGAGATGCGTTATTTGTTAAAAATAAGAATATAATGTTTCACGAAATTTTTTCTGATAGACACAATTTTCAATTTTGTTAATAAAAAAGATTTTGCACAAACGTCAAACAATTTATTATCTTAAGGAAAAGTTTATTCGTATTTATATAACATATACGTATGGTAACAAAAGTGACTTCAATACGATAGCAATATTATTTTCATGTGTGTGCTAAATGAGAATAATTTTTAACAAATTTTTTGCAATTACGCAACTGTTACATTTATTCACATTTATTTTTTTTACCTGGCGATTCTAAACATGCCACAGGCATGTTTAAGGTAGCCTAAGAGCATTAGGTCTGCTGCTACCATTGCAGTCCCTCCGATTATCATGACTGCATACATGTGTGCATACATGATTAGTACATATTCTTCTTGGTTAACATAGTACACAGGCATTAGGTTTTGTATTAGGTGATACATTTGAGATTTATTTATGACGACAGCACCAGGAATGACCGGTAAAATTACGATAGAAGTAACAGCAGCTACATTGCCGCAGTAAAACACTAAGAATGTTTAAAAAATTAATTATATTTTTTATATTTTAAAATATGATATTTGCACTTATTTAGAATAAGTAAAAATAATTAAATAAATTTATTTAATTACAATTGTAATCTACTCTTCTTTTGCAATATGTATTAAATGTTACGTCCAGCCCCGGGATTAGGATAAGAAAATCTGGGAAGCAAAAGAAAGGCCAACCAGAGGGGTCGGGGTAAGGAAGGACGCAACTAGACGCTTAAGAATATCGCTCGCAGGTACACGCTCTGAGGCGCGTGGCGCGAGCCGAATGCAGTTTCGATGGCTCAAGAAGGGTCAACGTCCGTAGAGACGGTAGGACGCCTTCCGTAAGCGATGCGATCGTCGGTCCTTTTTCGAGTCAGGAAATTCAATCCCTTTAACTCAGGATCGGACCTCGTGCGATTTCGAGAGGTGGAAGAGTAGGGTTAGAGATTTTTAAGTTATAAATCTCAATGCAGTTTGAAATTAACATTTAACATAAGCTAAACATTTTATTACAATAAAATATTCTATTACAATAATATAATAATAATTAGGCAGATAAACTGAATACATTTATAAGTGTGAATGTCGGATATGTGTGTAACGTGTGTGGATTTTTCTCGGGTGGTACATAAGTGCGGAGGAGATCGGGCAGGATTTTTAAGGGAAAACCTATGTGGAAATGGCCATATTATCCTGCCCGCTATTATCACAATTATTTAAGGAATAAAGTTACATAAATTTAGCTAAGTGTAAGAGTGCGTGTGGTGTGTGTTAAACTAAAATTACAAAACGAAATATATGGAGATGTTTGCGGGGTGAGACAAGAATTTATGAATGGAAAAATAGGGATACCGCCATTGAAATAAAATTAAACTAATTGTAGGGGTGCGGTGTATGTATTAAAACAAATAATTAGTCAAGAGTAATTATCTCGGAAACGCGCTACTTCTTCGAGATCGAGAGTCGAAGCGGTCGAGGAAGTCGGGGACGGACTTCGGGAAGAAGAGGGGGAATCGGGAGGTTCTAGCAAGGGGGCGGGATCGGGGTTGACGGGGACCACGCGAAACGGGGCCACGAGACAATCAGGGCGAGAATGTGCGACAAAAGAATGAGAAGGTAGGACAACAGGTCGAGAAGGTGCGACAACGGGACGATTCTCCTGTGACGAACGGAGTTCTTCCGTAAAAGCTGGTGAAGGCGGTGGAATGGAGAGTCGCGGAGGACCTGCATCAGCTGATTCCTGAGGGAAGTCAAGCTCCTTTCGCGCCCGCTTGTTCCGACGATTCTTTATATGTCTCGCGGCGGTTCGCAACCTCTTGGTGGTAGGACTACCCGAATCCACTACAAATTAGTGGATTGTTAATGCTTAAGCCCACTAATTGCGGGGAAGTCAGCTCGGGTTTTGGAGATTAGAGAGATAAAACAATACCTCGAGTCTACCGATGAGTCAGGTAGCTCGAAACAATAGATTATTCCGAATCTGCCGATGGATCGACTAATCCGTGAATAGTAGAAGAGATTATTCCGAATCTGCCGATGAATCGACTAATCCGTGAATAATAGAAGAAACTATATTCCGAATCTGCCGATGAATCGACTAATCCGTGAATAGTAGAAGAGATTATTCCGAATCTGCCGATGAATCGACTAATCCGCGAATAATAGAAGAGACTATATTCCGAATTTGCCGATGAATCGACTAATCCGTGAATAATAGTAGGGACCATTCCGAATCTGCCGATGAATCTACTAATCCGTGAATAATAGAAGAGACTATATTCCGAATCTGCCAATGAATCGACTAATCCGTGAATAGTATGTAACGATGCGCCCCTTACGGCAAGGCATCGTCCCCGGCTACCACCCGCCGGGAGCCGCCCGACCGATCCCCGTCGGGCGAGGACAGGGCGCGGTGCGCCCACATTAATTTTTAAGCATTTGAAACGCCACCGTGTGCGCGGGAAATCCGCCGCACCGGTGCCTTCCCGCACGACGCTGACGAGCGCCGAAGCGAGCCGATCCCCGCCGAAGCGAGCACGCGGGATCGCGCCGCTCCCCCCCACCGCGCCGTCGCCTGACGATCGGCCTCCCTCTTGCCAAGCTCACCGCGCCGAGCGGTATAAAAAGCCGGCGCGCTCGACGAAGAGACACTTCGTCTCTACCACGGCTCTCCGCTATTCCTGACGAAGCTACCTTCCGAATCCTAGGGCGACACGCACAACGAGGTCCAGAGTTCTGGTTCTCGACTGAGGGTTCTCAGAGTGTTTCCGAGCTCCCTGACACTTACCCCGACGGCCACGGCACCGTGGGGTCGAGCGTGCTCGGCCTCGCAGCGAGGGTTCTCACGACCGTGACCCCGGGATCCCGCCATCCTCCGGTGCAATATACCGCGCTTCGTTATGTATTAATTCCGTTCATCTATCATATACCGCGTTTTCAGTATTTCGGCACACCGGCACTACCGATAAATCGTATATAATATCTGTAACCGCGTTCCATATGTAATATACCGCGTTCTGTTATTGTCTTATACCTCTATACCGCGACGAACTCCGTTTGCATGTAATATACCGCGCTGCGTCATTTTCCCGTAATATACGGCAACGAACTCCGTTCGTATGTAATATACCGCGCTTCGTTGTGTATTACTCCCCTGCGACGAACCCCGTTCGTATGTAATATACCGCGCTTTGTTATGTATTAATTCCCTGCGACGAACTCCGTTCGTATATAATATACCGCGTTTCGTCATTGTCTTACCGTTATACCGCGACGAGTGCACCGGCACTACCGACCACTGTGATCTACCGCGCCCCGTTATTCGTTGTGTGTAACACCGAATCTCGAGTTGAATAAAGTGCACGTTACTGGTACATTGCAAATTGATTATTGTCTCTGGGCCTTTCATCGAACTCCCGATCCCGTAAACTAGTCCGCGTTCGATAAAGTCAGGCCGTTACAAAGTAGAAGAGATTATTCCGAATCTGCCGATGAATCGACTAATCCGTGAATAATAGTAGAGACCATTCCAAATCTGCCGATGAATCAACTAATCCGTGAATAATAGAAGAGATTATTCCGAATCTGCCGACGAATCGACTAATCCGTGAATAATAGTAGAGACCATTCCGAATCTGCCGATGAATCGACTAATCCGTGAATAATAGAAGAGATTATTCCGAATCTGCCGACGAATCGACTAATCCGTGAATAATAGTGAAGAAGATTACTCCGAATCTAGCGATACTTCGGCCAATTCAGAGTAGTAGAGAAATAAAGGGGGGCTAGGGGATTTGAGGGACATGGACCTGAGAGACTTCCCAAACACAAGAAAATAAGGGTAATAGAAAGGAGTGTATATGCGACTTACTACTTGGCGCTGATCAAGTTGAAGTAAAAATGAGAAGTAGCTGAAGTATTCTGGGTTGTCTGATGATTCCCGGCTCCTTGGTGTGCACTCGTAACTTTAGCGCGCACAACTTGATACTTTACAACTTAAGCGATAGAAAACTGTTGAGGTTGACTGAAGCTTAAGTTCCTCGAAAGGCTGAAGTCCAAGAAGAAGAGAGCGAGTGCCGCAATGTCAGGATTTATATAGGAAAATGTAAAGAATGTGCTCGGGGGGTATCAATCGTTCCCCGGATTCGCGATTGGCCTGTATTAGTGTGGTTCAAAGGACCAAAGGGGCAATCCCCTCACAAATGCAAGCGAAATAAGATGCAAGAAAAACGGGATAAATCAAGCGAAGCGACTCACCGTATCGCAGCCCGGCGCCCTCCTGGGATGGTCTCTCGGCCGTTCTCGTCTGTCCTCTCAGGTGGCGAATCCTCCTCGATAGCAGGCGGGAGGCGTGCAGGCAGACAAGGTAGCGGGCAAGCAAGCAAGCGAGCAGCAAACAACACAAAACGGGCAAGCAGGCACACGCCGTTATAACGAATTCTTCGAGCACTTGACTGTGGCTGATACTCCGTCTTAACTTGTCGGCGATTCTTACGGGAGTAACCGCGTGCTCCGGAACTCTCTCGGCTCGCGCTCCTGGAAGTACGGCGCGAACGAGTACTATTGTCCCAATAATTGGGCCTGCCGAGCGGGCAGCACGAGTCGGGTGAGTCGCGCGAGTATTGACACCTGTCGCGGTCCGCCAACGTTTCGCGCGAGTCTCAAACCGACGATAACTTTACGATTATGAGCTTACTGACTAATATACAACGAGTATCAACGCAATTCAAACATATCAAACATTACACAGGTGCGACTAACTACTATCTTACAATTATGTACACTATTTACATGTGAGCGCCAACCATGCCGCCCACCAAAATACAACGTTTTGTATTTTTTTACTCGGCATCGGTCGCCCGGGGTGGCGTGCCCATGGGCAAAAGGCACAGCTTCACCAGGGACGCTGAATCGAGCCGCTCGCCCCCGCACCGTGGCGACTTGGATTGCGCGGTGGACTTGTTCAATAACGAGTTCGGTTGACCGACGTTTAGTAGGCAATAGAGCAGGGTGCTTGGTCTCGAATGGCCACCCCGATTCCGCGAGCCGGCCGCCCACCCTGGGAACGCCCGCAGGATCAACACAGCAAGCAACCTGAGTGATCGCAGTGCAACGTAAGTGGCCTGTCCACGAGATCGAGGTAATGGTGCGCGCGCAAGCGATGCTCGTTTGATCTCCGAGTGAGGTCCGGCTGTTTGGCGACACCCGAATGACGATACGCCAAGACGGCGGTAGTTTATGACCTCCGAATGAGGTTCGCCTTAACGGCGAAGCATACGAACAGGCATACATATGCCTTAAATAAAGAAACTCCTCGAGCTCGGCGGGGGGTTATTGAAAACGGACCCGCGAAATCCACGCCGCTAATTGAGAACGGTTTGACCGCGCCAACCTTTTCGACCGGTAGATCTGCCAGGGGGGGTTGGAGTGTGCGAGGATTCGCTCGGAAGCACCCGTAACAATCGGAGAGGACCCGTCGTATCGCGCGATGGGCTCCGAGTATCCAGTATTGCTGGACGAGCAGATACTGGAGCGTGCGTCTACCGGGGTGCCATTGGGCGCGGTGCACCCGTTCGATAATGATCTCGGTGAGTCGGTGGGCCTTCGGTAGCAGCACGGGGTGTTTGGCTTCGAAAACTCAGTCCCGAGTGGCTGAGTCTGCCGCCCACCCTGAGAAGTCCCGTTGGGTCTAGAAGCGGAGCGAGTTGCTGAGCGGCTCGGGGAGCCTCTTTTCGTTCCTTAGTCGATCGATTTCCTCGCCTAAGGACTCCAGCTGAACCAATTTTGCCACCGCCAATAGCGCCGAATGCGCTTCGAGTTGATCCACGGCCAAGGTCGCGGGTACCGGCTTGGCCCTGGATCGAATCGTAAACCGTATGATATACGCGATTACGCTACGAATTTTATTTAACGACAAATCCGCTTATTTGTAACGAGATTTGAACGAGTGGATTTGCAAAATCCGCGAAAGGCGAAGGGTCGGACACAAATGGATGCGCGACAACGAAGCGATCCGAATGATTGCGCTAATGGGTTTGTCAAGCAAATCGAGATAATGGGGCGCGCGTGTGAGCAACATTTGTTGACGACCTCCGACGGAGGTCTGGTCGTTTGGCGGCACCCGCAGCCCTCCGTGAGCGCGGGAGAAGCGCGAGTCCTACGCCAAGACGTCGGCAATTTTGGCCTCCGAATGAGGTCCGTTTGGCGACACCCGTAGCCCCCCGTGATAGCGGGAGAAACCATGGTGATCGCCAAGACGGAGATATCCACGATACCGGGAGTGGGTGGTGACTCGCCGGTTACGACCTCCGAGTGAGGTCCGGCCGTTTGGCGACACCCGAATGGTGACGCGCCAAGACGGCGGTAATGCGGTCCTACCGTTCGGCGTCACCCGAGTGCTGCCAAGACGGCGGTGTCCTCGGACACCGTGAGTGTCCGATGACTCGACGGTGCACGATAACGGGGCGAGGATGTAGGGCCTCGCCCTTGTTCCGCGAGCTACGATTACGCGAATGTCTTCGCCGCGAACGTGCCCATGCGACATGCGGACGAGAGACATCACGCGTGACGATGTGTGACCTCCGAATGAGGTCCAGCCGTTCGGCGACACCCTAAGCCCTCCGTGATAGCGGGAGGAACAATAGTGAGACGCCAAGACGGCGGGAGTCAAAGACCTCCGAATGAGGTCCGACCGTTTGGCGACACCCGAAGCCCTCCGTGATAGCGGGAGGACGATGGTGCTACGCCAAGACGGCGGTAATGAGGTCCTACCGTTCGGCGCCACCCGAGTGGTGCTACGCCAAGACGGCGGTAATGAGGTCCTACCGTTCGGCGCCACCCGAGTGGTGATGCGCCAAGACGGCGGTGTCCAAAAGCACCGTGAGTGTAGTGACTCGACAGCGTCTGAATGAAAACTACAACTAAGGGCATACAACAACGACGAAAACGGACGAGAGACATCACGAGGGGCGAAGGGCGCGCGCCAATGATGTCTCGAGGCAATGTGGTCTAGTTTCCGCCGGTATCCCCCGGCGCCGCGGGGTCGTCGACCGGAGTGGCCGCCGGAGCGTTCGCGGGGGACGGGACGCTGGCCTGCTCGAAATGCAGGAGAGTGTGATGCTTCGCCTGACAAGACCGGCAGGTCCACGAGCTAGGGCAATTCGTCAGATTATGTCCTGCACGGAGACAGTTTAAACAGAGTCCTTTTTCGCGAGCGAAGTTGTGTCGGTCCTTGGGCGTGAGTTTTAAGAACTTGGGGCACCTAGCCAGTAGATGCTGTTCCCCACATTCGGGGCACGCGGCGTTCTGCGCAACGAGCGAGGTCGTCGACGCGGGCCTCCTCGATGACTGATTCTGCGCTTTCGATTTATTTGACTGCGGTGAAGCGTCCGACACCGCCGCGAGCACCGTGCAATATCCCGCTAGAAACGTTGTCAATTGTTCATACCGGGGTGGTTCCGCGGACATATGGGTCGCCTCGAATTTCTCCCGTAGCGTAGGGGTGAGCTTCTCCAACAAATGATTTAGTAACACAAAATCCCACGCCTCCACCGGATATCCCATCGTTTGCAGGGCGCGCGTGTTCTCGGTGAACACGTCCAACAAGGCGTGGAGCGATTCGGCGGTATCCGCGACCAAAGGTTTGGCGTGTACAAACGAGCGCCAATACTGCGTGGCTAAATTGCGCTTGTTTTGATAGCGCCCCCGAAGCGCATCGTACGCGATCACGTAATTCTCCGCGGTCAACGGCAGGTTCTTTACGACGCCAAGGGCCTCTCCCGACAGCGAGGCTAACAAATATTGAAATTTCTGTATATCGGCGACCCCAGAATTCTCGTGGATTGCCGTGTCGAATAAGGCGATGAAGGACGGCCATAGGGCGAGGTCGCCCTCGAATTTAGGGAGATCGATCTTCGGCAATTTAATGGCCGAAGTAGGCGCGGGTCGCGACGGCTGTTGTGCGGCTGCTCGCTCCGCGGCAGTTAACGTTTCGTATCGTCCTATTACCGCGAAACGCATTCTGTCAAATTCGCCGCGAATCGCGTCTTCGGCAGCGAACTCTTCATCCGTGGCATCTTGGATTATCCTGAGGTGCGCTTCCTCAAAATCCCCGACTACTTGGCGCACGGTTGGATAACGCACGAGAAAATTCGATTTCTGAGCCGCGTTGTCTATTGCGAGCGTCGAGTATTGGTCTATCTCCCTCATACGACGAATACACAATTCGCGTCGCGCTCGGTATCCTTTTGGCATGTTGAAAGGTCGATCCGTCAACAAGGTGAGATATGGGTACACGCGCAAAAACAGCCGGAAAACCGACGAACGGTTTCGAATCGAAGGGTCGACAAAGTCAGGAGGATGGCAGCCGGTCAACGACGCACGAAAATATGTCTCGCTTTGGAATGCCGAGACCAAAACAATTCGAATCAATAGGCGAAGGACACCTCGCCTCGCCAAGGCCAAAGGGGGGCGGACGGCTCGATTCCGACCAAGTGATCGAAGGCGATGGAATATGTTCGAATATTTGATCGTCTTTGACACTATCAAGTTGCAATGCGAAGTCTGCAACGTTTATGCAGAGTTTCGGCGCGGCGAAGACGAACAATGGCACGTGCGCGAGCTTTTACAATTTCACTATTTCGTACAATTACAATTATGCGGATCTCCTTGCCGCGTCGTGCCCATGCGACGGGCGGACGAGAGGGATCACGCGCGTAGCTCGAGCACTCGCCGATTATTTCGTTTCCCTGTTATAAGGGCCGCGACGATTATGCAGCGGTTGCAATAAAGATCGAGAGAAAGGCACGCGCGCGTACGACTATAGTCACGCGGATGTCTTCGCCGCGACGAGCAAGCGAGAGCGCAATCACACGATATGAAGTGGTACGCGTCAACTATTCGATTTAGCGAAGGTCTGCAACGATTAATGCGGCTACCGCATAGCGAATTATGCACCGAGGGTGCAGCGATTTTGCGAAAATTAATCACGCGGATGTCTCCGTCGCGACGTGCCGATGCGACGTGCGAGCGAGAGAGCGATCACGCGGATGGTCGAGCTAAGGGCGGGTGCGCGAGAGACGAGATCACGCAGGGCGCGCGTGCCCGCGCCGCTTAGCCGCCGTGTTAATGAGGGTTGCAACGAATGCAGCGAGCGGGAGCGCTCCAGATTCGGGCTCGCGCGAAGACGATATCGCGCGGATATCCTCGCCGCGACGTGCGAGCGAGGGAGCGATCACGCGGTACGCGCGTGCACGCGCGGATTATTCGATTCCACTAGAGGCTGCAACGATATGCAGCGATCGAGATTTAAACGAAATAATGGCACGCGCAACGATCAGATCCCGCGGATGTCTTCGCCGCGACGTGCCGATGCGACGTGCGAGCGAAAGAGCGATCACGCGGTGCGAGCGTGCACGCGCCGATTATGCGATAGAATGTACAAGACGATTAACGTTGATTGGCGGACTCGCGCGAAAGGTCGGCGGAGTTCTCTAAACGCGATTTAAAATCCGGCTCGAAGGACCAATGCTCGGGGGGGTATCAATCGTTCCCCGGATTCGCGATTGGCCTGTATTAGGGTGGTTCGAAGGACCAAAGGGGCAATCCCCTCACGAATGCAAGCGAAATAAGATGCAAGAAAAACGGGATAAATCAAGCGAAGCGACTCACCGTATCGCAGCCCGGCGCTCTCCTGGGATGGTCTCTCGGCCGTTCTCGTCTGTCCTCTCAGGTGGCGAATCCTCCTTGATAGCAAGCGGGAGGCGTGCAGGCAGACAAGGTAGCGGGCAAGCAAGCAAGCGAGCAGCAAACAACACAAAACGGGCAAGCAGGCACACGCCGTTATAACGAATTCTTCGAGCACTTGACTGTGGCTGATACTCCGTTTTAACTTGTCGGCGATTCTTACGGGAGTAACCGCGTGTGCTCCGGAACTCTCTCGGCTCGCGCTCCTGGAAGTACGGCGCGAACGAGTACTATTGTCCCAATAATTGGGCCTGCCGCCCGTGGGCGGGCAGCACGAGTCGGGTGAGTCGCGCGAGTATTGACACCTGTCGCGGTCCGCCAACGTTTCACGCGAGTCTCAAACCAACGATAACTTTACGATTATATGAGCTTACTGACTAATATACAACGAGTATCAACGCAATTCAAACATATCAAACATTACACGGGTGCGACTAAACTACTATCTTAGAATTATGTACACTATTTACATGTGAGCGCCAACCAGAATGGAAGGGGTGGATTTCATGTGGGGTGTGTCTGGTTTTTATTTTTGGGACTTTTGATTGGTGGGGATTCTTCTAATTATTGTTTAAGTGATTTCTTATTGGGCGAGATGTTTCTCGCCCAAGAGGTAGATTCTTAAGTCTTTGCCTATCCTGGAAAGCTAGAGACGGTTATCGATTTTTCCGGTTTTCCATTGGTCAGTCGTCGCGTAAGGCCCCCACTGTCTTATCGGGGGTGCAACCCAGCGATTCTTCCAGCGACTTATCTTATTTTTCGGCTGTCGCCGATTTCTCTTTTATTGGGGTTCTTATTTATCTCGCGACTCTGTTTGTATGTCGACAGACAGATGCATACTTCTCAATCTTAGACGCAAACAGAAACTTCCGCCACGTGTGTTTACAGGCACGTCCTAGGTTTTTTATCTCTGCTTGTCGGAAACATCGTACTAGCAATTTTAGAAACCTCGCTTGATGCAATAAAGATCTTCATCAATTCCGTCTGGGATTAAGGCCCCTTTTGGCGCGTCGTGTCGCCGGGCTTATGGGCCAGACAAAGTTGATAAAAATCCGATCACGTATGCCCCGCCTGTCGGTAGTTTATTCTGGGAGGTTGCTTTGTGTCGCCTAGCCAAATAACTAGTTGTAAAAAAAAGGAATGTGAGGAGATCAAAGCTCACTCGCCGATCGATAACCGTCCGTGCTCAGTTTACTTATCTTAATCTTAAGGTCTATCTTAGGCGCGTAAGAATTTCCGCGAAAAAGGGAAATCGTGGAATTTGCAGGACGTAACATAAATATCAAGAGAAATTGTCTTACATATAATTAGGCCCGCAAAACGCTTCGCTTCGTTTCCGTATTTCTTTATGATAGCTATTTCGTTCTTATCTTCTAGTTCGTCACAGATGTGTTCAAGCTCTTCCAAGGATCGCTTCACCTTTGGTATCAACATTTCATTTTATTTTTTGATTATTCTCGTTGAAAATTTGGAAAAAAGCTATTTTGCATAAAGTCTGGCTTATCAAAAATATTTATTCTATATATTATTTATATTATTTAATTGCATACAACAAAAGACCAACTTACAATTTGATTTTTAATTCGAAACGAGTTGTATTCAATTGTATACATAATAAAAAGTGATGCAGTTGAGAGAACCTTAATAGCATCATTGATAGTGCATTTGGGAGACACAAACACTGCAAACTACAATCGATACTTAGAGATTTATTTAAAAAAATGATAATTTTTTAATTTAAAAAAGCCTTTTGTACGCGATTAACTTAAGTGCAGATATAAAATAGCCGATTATTTTTCCATATACTATAATAATGTAATGAGCAATTTATATCACAGAAAGAACGGTTTTGTTGAAGTATCTAATAGCTATATAGATACAGATCTGACAAAATAATTTTGTTGCATTATCAAAATAATTATGTAGATCAAACTGATTGCTAAAATGTTAAAATGTTTTGCAGCATTATCATACTTCAACGACCTTCTATAATTCCCACACAGCAAAATATATCTCCAAGATATCCAGAAGATATCTGAATGACGGAATATCCGATTGCGCAAGATATCATAAGACTATCTCAAAGACATCTCCAAGGTCGCAAAAAGCCATGATAATTTCATCTTCAGATATGATATCTGATTCTGGATATATATCGGATATCTATACCTCATTAAAAACAGATATGTTATATATAATATATACAGTATAGTAATATTTAATATTACTGTATCTAGTATTAAATTATATACAATATTAAGGAATAAGTGTCAGGTGTCATAGAAAAGTTGTTCTTCACAAAAAAATATTTAATAAAATAGTTTACAAAAAATATAATTATATCTATCTCTTATACATTTTAATATCACATATTATATATATGATAATAAAATTTAGTCACGTGAAAAAACAAAATTAAAATTAATAATGTTGTATAATGCAAAGCATATTACAATGCATTATATATAACTAAAATCTTTTTTATATTCTGTAGTATTACTGTGAAAAAAAATAAAAATATTACTTCTAATGCATAAAGCGCAATACTAAATTCGTCAATTTTTTTTAATGACATTATAAGCTACTATGATGAATCATCTGAGTCTTCGACATAAGGAACTAGTTTTTTATTATTAATATCGGGAAGGTGCTCGTTACTGTCATCTTCCACATCAGTTAAAAAAAGCTTCACTTTGTTCACCACTTTCATTCAAAATAGAGGTTTCTTCTGTTTCAGACATATGTTCATGAAGATCTGGGTTTCTTTCATTCTGTTAATTGCTTTGCTTCCCATCTGTCAAGAATAAAAAGAAATTAGAATTAACATAAACAAAAAACGAGATTAATACAGTAAGTTACTTACGTTTTAGCTCGGCCAATTGACTGACGAAGAAACTCTTTGATACCTGTAATAACATCTTTCTCAGTAGCATCAGGTGCAACCATTGTATCTATATGTTTAGTATGCTTAGTTGCACCTACACAAATAAGAATAAACATAATCAAAAAAGAAAAAACGATGAGCTATTACTATCTTAAAAGTTTGCCTTACAAAACATACAGCTGTATACATAAGATTTGGTAATCTAAGACGTGAGCAGTAAGCTATTGGCCAACCACAGTCAATTATTCTTGAATTGTAAAAAATCCCATTAGTCAACAGCTTATTGCTTACGTCTTAGTCTTACTGCATACTGTTGTGGCTATTGTAGACGAGCCATTAAGTTTAGGTTATGTTAGGTTAGCTTTTGTCAACAGACTAATAAACGATAAGATTTTAATATTTACGATATATTGATAACTATAGTAAAGAATTTTGTTTCATTACGGCTATATTTTTTGATATTAGACTTTCATGATATAGTAAAATGCTTAATCTGATGTCACGTTTTTTATAGGCGAAACGTCGGAATTAAATTCATGAAGGACGCGGCAGCATCTTGGAAGCCAGATCAGGCTGTAGTTTTTTATACCACAATTTATCATTTTGTAAATTACGCAGTAATACTTACATCAATTGTAATATTGTAAGTCGATGATATAGGGAGTCAGATGCACGAATATTGCCGACGTGACCGTTGAAACGTGACTAGCGAAAACACAGCACATGGACACATATGGAGGAGTCAACGGTCGCCCCTAGTCGCCCGTCATGCGCATGTGTGATTACGTCACAGCTCTAAAGCGTCGTCTACAATGGCCAGGGGTGCGTTCCGAGTTACGCATGAAGCGCGTAGACTGCACAGAAAGTCGTTCCGATTTAAGCCAATGCGCGCATTGGGAGCGCTTTGGTAGCGCAGAGAATTCCCTAGATTGTACTAACCGTACTGAATTCTTAGCACTCCTCCCAGTGCATTGAGTGCTTCTATTCGACTTGAGGCAGTTGATGCGTCTGATGCGTTTATGCAGTCTATGCGCTTCTTGCGTAATTCGGAATGAACAACGGACCGTATTGACCTCTGACAAGAGGCAAGAATTTTGTGATGATATTAGCCGACTGACACTTTTTTTAAATTAGGTGTGAAATCGATTGTATTTTGTTTGTAGATTATTGTAGTGCATTTATTTTCGTTTGTTAGTTCATAATTAATTTTTAACCCTCAGGGTACGATCTATAAAAAAGTTACGTTCCGTACGGACATGGGTTAGCCTAACCCGGCGACTTTGATTGACTGTATATCGGGCTGTAATTTATCAATTGAAACAAATTTTTTTTTCTTTGGATCGGAAATTTTCTCAAAAATACAATGGCGTTGGTAGATTTATTACCTTATTTGTTTAAACAAAGATACATTTGAAAATGTAAACCATTCTCAAAAAATTTTCATAAAAATTCATTTTTTCTTTTAAATTGCATAACTTTATGAAAAAAAAAGATATCGACATTTTTTAAGTCGCGTTTGAAAGCTAAAAAGTTGTTCTTTGAAATGGCTGAATTCGTTTTTTGATCCATTCCAAAAAGTATATTTTTTTTGAACTATGAAAATACCCGTTTTTTTGCGATAGCGATATAACGTTACTTGCTTGATTTATCGTAATAACGCAAAAAAAATATCTTAAAGTAAAAATAGTTCTTTTGGATGTTGTTGATTAGTATAATATAAATAAATAACAAAAATTGCATGCACGGATACGTTATGCTGGTATGCTACAGAGCATCATTTTGAGGTTAGAATGCACAAAAGTATATAAAAAATAGTAAATTATACATACCAGAATACTCTACTGCAGCAAATACTCGAAAAACACAAATTTTTTTTGTTTGAAAAACACGGATTTTGTAACGTTCCGTACCAGCTGGGTGTAGACTACCCGAGTTCAATTTTCAAATTCGTTTATCTTGAGCACCAAGCGTAGACTGACGCTGCCCCTTGGCGCTTACATACACGAAAAAAGGTATTCACCGTATGAGATCATGCAAGGCGGACCATGAAACGCGCTGCGCCTTGCCACTACGCTGGGCCGTGTCCCCCACTCTCTTCCGTCGTGCGCCCATGTCAAAACACGCTGCCGCGCAGCAACGTCTATCCTCGTACTAAGCACGGTATTTTTCCGTGCATCGCACCGGCTTTCGCGTTGCGAACGTAGCACGTCGTATCGTGCAGCGCGAGCAGCGTGTTTTGACATGGGCGCACGACGGAAGAGAGTGGGGGACACGGCCCAGGGCCCAGCGTAGTGGCAGGGCGCAGCGCGTTTCATGGTCCGCCTTGAATGATCTCATACGGTGAATACCTTTTTCCGTGTAGTAGCTACCTCAAAGATTTTTCCCCCCCCCCGGTACGGACCCCCACCATTCACTTCCTTTAAAATGGCGCTACTTTCAAAATTCGGCTCGGGTTACGCTAACCCAGATCGTACCCTGAGGGTTAATTAAAATTGCGGCTAACATCATATGATACATCAACATATTATAAAATAAAAAAAGTTTGTTTGTAATTAATTGTATTTTGTTTGTAGAGTTTTGTAGTCTCTTTAAATTGTTTATAAATAATAAATACATTTATTGAACTATATATGTAGCATAGAGCAACAGCTATCGTTAATTGATTGTCGGATAGCTACACAGTTCGACAAATGTATTTATTAATTATAAACAATTTAAAGAGACTACAAAACTTTTTAACTTTACTACAAAGCTCTACAAACAAAATACAATTAACTACAAGCGAGCTTTTTTTATTTTATAATATGTTGATGTATCATATGATGTTAGCCGACGCGCGACTGACACTTTAAATATTTAATTAAAATATAATTATGGACTAACAAACGAAAATAAATGCACTACGATAATTATCTACAAACAAAATACAATCGATTCCACATCTATTTTTTTGTACACGAATCTACTTCTACAATTTTTTAGATACCGGGTTGAAATTTTGCACACAAATAGAGTATTATAGAAAGTATGTTCTCCTCTAATTTTATTAAAATTCGTCGACCTCAGAAAAGCGTGTTTTACGCTGTAGCTTTCTCAATATTTGAGATATCGATCTATTTCTAATTCTATTATATTTTTCAGTTTTTTTAACTCCTATATACCTTTCATATATAATTCTTTAAAAGATTTGATTGATTAGATCTATTTTTATATGCGATCAAAGGTCCATAATTTTTTTAGAAATATGTGTAGCAATTTTGAAATATCGGGCTATAATTATTAGTTTTGTTATATTCTTGGCTTAATTGTCTAGATCGGATCATGATCTAAAATTGGTATGATTCAAGCAATTAAGTCAAGATCGGGGCATAATCCAGACAATTAAGCCAATATCGGGGCATAATCCATCAGACAATTAAGCCAAGATTTGGGCATGATCCAGACAATTAAGCCAAGATCGAGGCATGATTTGAATCAAGATCGGGAGACGTTCCAGACAATTAAGTCAAGATCGGGGGACGAACCAGACAATTAAGCCAAGATCGGGGCATGATCCGTACTTATAGTACCAAAATTATAGCAGCCACTAATTTTGGTATTAGAAAAATAATTTCGAATACAATTACATTACAGCATCTCAAAGATATGTTAAATTTAAAAAGAATAGTATTTAATCTTTATTTAATTAAAGAATAACTACGACTTCATCTAATAATTGTAAAGTTTCATCAATTTTTAACACATTCATACTCCTTTGAATGTTCAAGACGCTTGTCGTCACCTTAGCAGCAACAGTGTTTTGTTTACAGATTGCGATTGAATAAATTCATTGAACGTTCTTAATAAAAAGACAGGATGCCTCAAGAACTAATCAACCAAATCTTAAAGAATTATATATGAAATACGGGTAGAAAAACTTAAAATATAATAAAATTAGAAAAATTGCGCCAAACCAGTCGCAATTTATTCAATTCTAAATCTGTTATATTCTTCAGTCTTATATTCTCAAGTCCATATATGGACCATGTAGCCTGAACTACTCAAGTCAACATCGATTTAACATTATGTTGATTGTAAAACTCCATTTGTGCCACTATAATTAGTAATAAAATCACTTTTTATATATTTAAAAAATTATTTTACAGTAAAAATAAAAAATTAATGTATAAATAAAAAAATGGGACTAATTATATAATTATTTAATTGATTTTTGTAATAGTATAACAAATATTAGCCAATAAAGCTTATCACAATAAAAAAGTGTGCAAGTAGAAACTTGCACACTGTTTCCTCTTAGTTTTTAAGTGTGCAAGTAGAAACTTGCACATTGCTCCCTCATAATTTTTAAGTGTACAAATTATAAATTTGATCATTACTTCCTCACAATTTTTAAGTATGCAAATTATAAATTTGCACGTTGCTTAATCAACATTTTATTTCGCTCATAAAGCTTCCTCTATGAAGAAGCCAAATTAATAAATATCTACTAATAATTATACATAAAAAAATAGGCTTCCTCATAAGAGGTAGCTTTATGAGCGAAATAAAATGTTGATTAAGTAACGTGCAAATTTATAATTTGCATACTTTTGAAAATTGTGAAGAAGTAATGTTCAAATTTTTTAATTTTATAATATATGTCGGCTAGTTTCATGGTCTACAATTAAATAATTAATTTAAAATTAATTATAAATTAACAAACAAAAATAAATGCACTACAATAATCTACAAACAAAATACAATCAATTTCACATTTTATTAAAACGTGTCATTAATTTTTTTTTAAAAGTGTCAGTCGTCGACTAACATTATACGAATAAGGCAGCAGCCATTGATTAGAACGGCGTCGATCTCTTTTCAATTCGCATTAGTACGCAGAGCGGGCAGACAACCGTTCCGAATTACTAAAGCGCTTCATGCGCATTGACAAAACGATTCGAACGATACGCAACGTGGCAGGTCCGAACTCGGACGGACCCAGAGTACGCCCTTGCAACAGTGAGGCAACAGGCAATGGAACAGGAAATACCAAAAATGCGTTAATTACATGCGCAACAATCGGCAATAGGCACCCAGTGAGGAAATTGTGTCATGCCTAGATTTACAAATAATGATTTCTGATTTCTATTCCTGTTCCTATTGCCTGTTGCCTGGCATTGTGCAAGGGCTTAAGGTTGATTTATAATAGCCGTAACCGTTGATTTAAGCCGTAATCTTTAAGAAATTGACCAATCACAGTCGAATGTGAGAAGAATAATCGACTGTGATTGGTCAATTTCTTAAAGATTACGGCTTAAATCAACGGTTACGGCTATTATAAACCAACCCTAAGGGTGCATCCCGATGGAGAAGGAATAGCGGAACGGAACAGTAATGGTGGGGGTTAACTAATCAGAGTAGTTCCGTTTCAATTCCGTTCAATTCCGTTCCGTGATTTAGGGTGCGTTTGGACGCTCACGCGCTGTAAGCGCTCACACTTATAAGCGCTGTTTTCAATCGTTCGATTTGGTATCTGAGCGCTTACACAATGAATAGTAATAAGTTCATTAGAGTATAGTAATAAGTTAATAAGTAATTACTAATGATCTTATTATTTACAAAGGAAATGATTCAGATAATTATACCTGAATTGTATCTTTCTTATACATCTAAGTATCATTGAATTATGTAAAACTTACGAGAATTATTACATTCTTACCATTACACAGAAAAAAAGAATATTCTTAATTTGATAATATCTTTAGTTTTAACGAGGAAATCTTGAAATAAGATTATATTGTGTTAAAAGAAGAAAACTTGCTTTGAATAAAGAAATTTCATATAGTTTAACGAAGAAAAATATATTCTTATTATTCAAGAATAATTTTCTTGAATGAAAATAGAGAAAGTGTTGGATAGAGAATAACGTATTTGCTAAATAAAAAATTATAATTTTCTTAAAGTAAGATTAAGTAATTTCTATTTAAAAATTCGTTATTCTTAAAAAGAGGCAAAGAATTGTTGGATCAAGAATAACATTTTCAAATCAAAGATTGTGCGCATAGCGCACATGTTGATACATGTCGGTACACGTCTGTACCCATAGCAGAAATAAGACGCGAAGTTTTTTCGTTCATTATAGTGTGTCGTGTTATACTAGTATTCGATATACGCGGGAACGCGGGAATTTGTAGCGCGAGACAATACCCGCGCGTTCCGTGTCGCAACATCGCGACCGTCACTTGTCTGATATGAGTCGCTTGTAATAGTTCGTTTGACATTTTACTGTGTTTGACATTTTCTTGTTCCGCGTCTACTCATTGTATAATTATACATAGAACAGCGTTTATACAACAGCAGCACGTGCAAAGCGCTTTGAAAGCGCTGTTGAGAATGCACCTCCCAAAACCGCTGTCAGTACGCACTTTTTTGGCAGGTGGCTATTTTGATGGATTTTGATTCACAGTGTGCCAAAAATTATTTCTAAGACTATCAAAGGTTGCTTGAAAACATGTAATTTACTTTGCAAAACATTTAAAAACATTTTCGTCAATCATGCGTGTAAAAAGCGCTTTGAAAGCGCACGTAGTACAAGAGCGCGTGCAAAGCACTTTGAAAGCGCTGTTGAGAATGCATCTTCTAAAATTGCTGTGGAAATGTGCAAATCGCGTATAAAACATCTATAATAACTTTCAAATCTTTTAGAAATAATTTTTGACTCGCATGAGAAAAACATGACTCGCCCTCGTGTCTTTGTGGAGGGTTAAAACACGACATTTATTAAATATATCAGACGCTCGCTGCGATACCGTCATATACGGGCGCGATTCGGCTTTTGCATAATGACAACGATTGGCGCACGGCGAAACGTGACGCGGTAGCCAGTTAGGCTGAGTTTCCACTGAGCGCGTCACGCGTCGCGTCATCCAATCAAACATCCCATTTCGATCCCGTCACAAGAATGTAATGAAATGGGATGTTTTGATTGGTTAACTTGTGACGACGCGACGCGTGACGCGCTCTCAGTGGAAATTCAGCCTAAGGCTGACACAAGTTAACCAATCAAAACATCCCATTTTATTACATTCTTGTGACGGGATCGAAATGGGATGTTTTGATTGGTTCAACTCGGACGACGCGACGCGTGACGCGCTCAGTGGAAACTCAGCCTTAATTTATCGCTTTTTCGTATAAGCGAAAGAATAGGTAATTGGCTATACCGCGTCGTAATGTATCTCGAGCGTGGCAAGTGCGGGATGCATATGTGTGCACGCGGCATTACTCGCGAGTACAGAGAGAGGCGGGGGGGGGGGTCGGACTCACGCCCACAACGCCTGCGTCCGATTGTCATTTTCAAAGTCGCGAATCGTAAACATGTCTGTACGTGCGTGCGTGTTCATCAGTCTCGTCGAGGTTATTATTCGATCAAGGCCCGCGGCGTAGTCTCGATCTGTGTGCAAACGCGTCAAGACGTGTTTCGTTCGGTATAGAATTTTGTGAAAATTGACGACCTAATTATATCATCCGTGTGGTAGTGGGTTAATATATACGAGTAAAAAGAAGAGGAATAAACGCATATATTTTGAGTAATGGTCGTACAGCCCCTGATCAAGGGAGTTTGAACCAAATATTGTCTGGGACTAGTCATCAAGGTCGTCGTCGTCTTCGGACGTGGATACTCCTGTAAGTATTACATTTTTTCTTATATATTTATTTATATATACTAGTTTCTTATATATATGTACGTTTGTAAAAGTACATGAGCCGTATCATTACCCCAGCTTGTAATATATGCAAGCATTTTTTACAGAGAGTCCGTTCCGAATTGCGCATCAGACGCATAGCGTATATATATATATTATTTGTCTTTGATGTTCATCAAACGTTTAAGAAGAATAAATAGTGCTCTGCGTTTTGATGTACAAATTCGGAACGCACCCAGAGGTTACGATACAGAGTTCATGTATTTCTACAAATATATTTATTATATGCATTTATTTGTTTTCGTGTTCTAATTCTGTTTTTTTTTTTATTCCAAGATTTAATTTTGCTGCCTAGTTGTGTCGTCCCTGACAACATAAGTGGGAACAGGAACCTGCATGGTGCTACGTTATAGATTAGCTAATATACTAACTAGCTAATAATAACAATCAAAACAGCGAAATTGTTGACGTGTTCGGACGTGGTTACTCATGAATTCTTCCGTAAGTATTACTTGTTACGAGATACTACCGTGTACCTTCTCTTGATTCTCTTGATTTATTGACTACCAAAGACTGGTATAAGTTTAAATAAATAAAAATCTTTTTTAATATTTAGATATTTATTCTTTCTTAATAATAATATAAATTTATTTTATATTTTTGTATGTTTTATATATATAGAAAAAGATTTTTATTTATTCTCCATATACAGTAGACATTGTTATATGACATTAGTTCATATTATTTCCTTGTAGTACTTTCTTTAATTTAATTTCAAATCTTAAGTGATTTTTTTTGTAATTACATACTTAAAGAATATTTTTTTGTTTATTAAGTAACCATGCCTCCAAAGAAGATTCTTAAAACGAGCTACATAAAGCATCAGGCAGCATCTGCTGCTCGAGATCAACTCCAAGAAATTCTTAATGCTTCACAAGAGGAAGCTATCAATAATGAAATCCATATTGAAAAAACCTCGAGCACATATTCAACTTGGAACTGAGCTTCCTGATGATGGGGATGTACCTGCCGATCTGCCCGCTCCCTTGTCCCCTGTTCACGTCAATCCTGACTTCCTGTTTGAGGATTTGCGGCCCGATTTGCCACATGTTCCTATTCAGCATGTTGATATTGAGCAAATTTTAGTTGAAAGATATTCTCAGAAGATTTGTTTTCAATGACATCCATCATAACGATGAATTTTTATGTGATGATATTGAACATCATGAACAAGATGATGACGATGATTTATTAACAAGATCTCTGCAACTGTGGAGTAATAGATACAGTATTACCAGTGTGGCTGTTAATGCATTGCTTAACATTTTAAGACCTTTTCATCCAGAACTGCCTAGAGATTCGAGAACTCTGAAGAAAACTCCAAGGAAAACTATACTGAGTGTGCTTTCTAATGGGGAATATTCCCATGTTGGCCTAAGATGTGGTATCATGTCAAAACTGAAGCATGGCATCAAAAATTGTAACACAATTATGCTAGATGTTTTTGTTGATGGCGTAAAAGTTTATAGAAATGTTTCCGAAGAGTGTTGGCCTATTCTGGCCAGATGCAAAGATTTTGTAGATTCTACGCCATTTGTTATTGGAATATTTTACGGATTGGGAAAACCTAAACCAATTCAAGATTATTTAAGTAACTTTATCCAAGAAATTAAAGATCTTAGACGTGAAGGTGTCGTATTTGAAAACAGATATTTTGATGTCGATATTAGGTATTACTTGGGTGATGCACCTGCCTCGTGCCTATTTGAAGTGTATAAAAGGTTCTACCTCACATGATGGATGTGAAAGATGCGATCAAGAAGGAGGTTATGATGGCTTCGTTTATTATTCTACCAAAATTGGGATAGAAAGAACTGATGAGTCATTTGATAGTCGAAGAGACCCAGAACATCACACAGAAATTCTCCCCTTATTGAACTGCAAACAAAATTTATTTCACAATTTCCTATGGATAGTTTAATGTCCTGCATTTATGAAAACTTAGCAACTCATCTCAACACATCAATATAACTTTTTGCTAATAACTTTTTTTTCTGTACAGGTATCCCATTTTAGTGTTGTAGCTGGGAGAGGGGTACACGAAGGAAAAATGGCTACTAGTATATGTAAGAAGATTTTCTCTCCTGAGGTTGCATCACAACTGAATTGGACAGGGACAGAGATAAAAAAAGGAATCAAGTCACTAAAGTGCGGTACGTGCATTATTGGTAAGTTATTGAAAATTCTGAGAAAAAAACATGAAATTCTTACTTTCAGTCCTGCTGTGTCTTAAGGAGAGAGCCTCATGTAAAATGATTAAACAAGTAGGTTTAAAGACAATGGTATTTAGTTATCTACATGCATGCCAAAGGGCAAGTTGATTGGTCGAATAGTTTATCAGTAATCTTGCACGCCAATTTGAAAAACATGGTTTTGAGAAAAACGCGTTTAAAGTTTCAAGTTCTCGGAGCACGCGCTTTACTTGCGTAACGCTCAGGTATAAAATCGCCTCTTTCAAGTTCGAATTTCGCTCTGGAACTTTCGGAACATATTCTAGAGCTATTATAACTATAATGATTTGTGCAATAAAATTTTTTCGATTTTTTTTACTGGTTACATGAGGCTCCCCCCTTAAAATACACTTGATCTACTTTTAATAAATATGATGATTAACTTATCAACTTAAATCCTGTATTTAGTATTTCTCATGCATAATATTGTAATTTTTTAAATCTTTTTTCAGATGCATGTGGCAAACAATATAAAGGAAATTTTTTGAGATCAAAAGTTACAGGCTCCATAAGTACGTGGCTTTGAAGTAATTCAAAGAGGGGAGCCATAAATAATGTTGATTTGCCAAGATAATAAAGATTTTTCAAAGGTTGATTACCTCCTCTATAGGTACAGATACTTTTTTGTTATGTTTTTTGCAATGTCAAAATAGAGGTTGTCAAAGGAAAATATATGAAATTATATAACTACAGGTATAAATGTAAAAATTTGTTTTACAGGTGACAAGAGCAGGTAACAACGAAAGCGGGACTATATACACGAGTGGTTATAACCAAGATGAGTCGATATTCGCACGGCTATCCGTAAATGCAGCGCAGAAGCATTTTATTTTATTTTGTATCGCGAAAGTTCGTAAAAAAAATCGAAATAGATTATTTCCAATTATGTTCCAATTATGTTATATACACGAGTGGTTATAACCAAGATGAGTCGATATTCGCACGGCTATCCGTAAATGCAGCGCAGAAGCATTTTATTTTTATTTTGTATTGCGAAAATTCGTAAAAAAATCGAAATAGATTATTTCCAATTATGTTCCAATTATGTTATGTACACGAGTGGTTATAACCAAGTTGAGTCGATATTCGCACGGCTATCCGTAAATGCAGCGCAGAAGCATTTTATTTTATTTTGTATCGCGAAAGTTCGTAAAAAAAATCGAAATAGATTATTTCCAATTATGTTCCCAATTATGATTGACATGTGAGAATAATGCTTATCAGTTAACTATCGACGGTTAAATGCCAAAAAATTTCAACCAATTTGTAACAAATCAGTATTAAAATACATAATATGTATTATTTCATAACTATTTATTTCAATAACGTTTCCCACACTATATTAATCTACGCGCTTATAATGCGCTTATAATGCGCTTTTTGAACGGATTTTGAGCGCGCTTTGAACGCTATAAAACTGCATTTTTTCCTGCGCTGGTCTTACGCGCTTATAAACGCTTTTTCTAGTGGATTTTGAAAGCGCTTTTAAAGCGGTAATATGCTTCTAAAGCGCTAAAAAAGCGCTGAATCGTATTCATTGGATGTAGAATTTTATGTTTATTGAGTATTATTGGTTTGAGTTAAGATGTTTGATTAATTGGCTGATGAAAGCACACAGTGTACAGAAACGTACCAACATTGTTAATATATTATTTTTGAATTATAATATTCGTTGTTGCTCGTTATTGGCCGTTGTTATCCTTGATTCTTATTATGCGTTATGTAAAAGTGATCAATCCCAACACATGACATATGCATATATTATTCTCCCTCTATTTCAACATTGACCGCATTCAGGAAACAACTGTTGAGTGAGCGGTCAGTAATTCTTTAATATGATTGGTTCTTACCTTTGGTTCTTCTCCGGGTCTAAGTGTAAGAACCAATCATAACGAGCGCTCAATCAACAGTTGTGTTTCCTGAACGCGGCGATTAAGTGAAAAATAAAGACCAAAGAGAATGAGTGTTCGTGTCGACGCTGTCATCAAATGAATAATATATGTGTACAATATATGTTTTCCGGGATATGATCGAGTAAAATAAATAAATAAATAATATGTTATATATATTATTTGTTTATTTATTTTATATACATATATATATATATATATATATATATATATATATATAGGCCGGTATTCATAATCAATAGATTTTACATATTTCAGTTCGTCTAAAGTTTATCTTAAGGTAGGTTAGTTCTCTTGTCCTTATACTAGAGAAAATCGATTTTCTATAGATTTCCTTGAAACTATGAATATACGTTAATTTAGGTGTGCTTTATTTTTTTTTATTCAGATAAAAGAAAGACCATGGGGGTAGCCCATATGGTCATAATAGAGAAACCAAAACTAGTTGTATCACATAAAAAAAAGAAGACTTTGACTAAGTTAACATGAACGCCTCAATAAAAGCGTCCCAAACAAAAGTTAAACTGCGTAGTGTAAACTCGTAAACTCGTAAGACTTTAAACTCGAAACTGTGTAAGTGTATGAATGTATGTATAATTGTTCGTGTATGTCCGCGGTGTTCTGAACTCGGTAATGCCGTAGGTGCGTTAGGCCCAAGGAACTGCGCAGATCACTTCCCCCTGCGGCCTAGGTGTGCTTTAAAGTTTGTTTAAAGTTTATCTTAAGGTAGTTTTCTTGTCCTTATACTAGAGAAAATCGATTTTCTGCAGATTTCCTTGAAACTATAAATATACGTTAATTTAGGTGTGCTTTTTCAATAAATGTAACATTTATTGCGCTAATTACATTTATTGTAACCACATAATATATTATTTGTTTGGAAGATATTACTTTAAATAATAATGTCTTTTTCGTTAAATAATAGAGTTTTCTTAAATAAAAACACAAATTTTTTCATTCAAAAAAATATTATTTTGTCTAAGCATATGTTGTTTCAATGAAAGAAATTTCAATCAAACAAATAGGATTACTAAATCCAAAAAAACCGTTCTCTCTGTGATAAGGACAAGAGAACTACCTTAAGATGCTGTACAGATTGTTTCATTGATTACGAATAAACTTGAGTTGATCTTTATAAAATATGTATATAATAAGATCTGTGTGTTTTGAACCAGCCATATATTTATATGCAAATTGCGAATGTTTCAGAGATCTTTTTCAAAGATATAATGTGATATCGAGTAATGATGTCGTACAGATATTTTGTGAATATCTGAAAATAAGATATCTCAGATTTGACTTGAAATTGTAGGCATATAGATATTTGATTATATCTCAGATATATTTTGCTGTGTGGGATTATTTTGATGGCAACAAAATTATTTTCAGATCTGTATCTTGCTAAATTTTTAGATACTTCAGCAAAACCGTGTTCTTTCCGTGTAATTATTATCATTTATTATAGCAATTGTATAATAATATACTACTCTTTCGCAAAATTAATAAACTATATCAAATAGATTATGAAAATAACAAACACAAATACATCAGATAGACAGACGATTGTGAAATTGTATTCAAAAGAGTATTTTCAATCGCAAAAACCAAAGTAAAAAAATTATAATATAATTACAAATATGTTTACGAATTTTAAATGTACCTGGGACATAATCCAGCTGAACAAAATACTGAAAAATAACATCAGCTGAAACTGTACGAGTTTGGATTGCTGATAAGGCCATAAGCCAACTGCAAGAAGAAGAATCTTATGATATCTAAAATGCTGCGCGACACTGATCATTGCGAGAAACGACACACGTCTAACACAAGAAGAAATCGACGAGCACTTCTTTCCTTTCACAAGATATAAATATTTAATCTTTAAATTTTTCTAGTACTAATTTTTAAATTTTTAAATTGCCTAATTCAGCAAAAACGTATAAGGTGGTAGAGAAAATACTATCGTAAGATCAAAACACTCGCAAATTAATGTTTCTGCCGGAAAAGTGTGACCGGACAGAGGTATTATGATCGTCAATCAATATGAAAATGTACCGCACAGTTAATTCTCCGCACTCGAATTTACGAATGTGTCTCGATTCGGATTCGGATATCGTATCGTTACGATGATTAGATTGTTATTTGGTCGAAAATTAATACGCTTCGCAAAGTATATGACTACTATCGCGTTGTGTTAAACGTATTAGCGATCTCACGCGTTGCCCGCGGGAACGTTGCCGTTTGGTAATAGAGTATCTCGTCAACCGTACTGTTGGATAGCTCTCAGGCAACTCCTGGATGCTCCAACTTGGCTGAGCCTCCCGGCCTCGCGGTTGGGATCCCCACTCTGCCGCGTTCACGCACTTCACGCGTGTACTTATTGCCTATTGCTTGCAGGACTCTATACATTTCATACTTTTGCTCGCTTCCACATTCCTACCTATTTACCTAGGAGTCTCGTGAGTCGAAAGGCTCAAAACAATGTGACACACTTACTAGGCGGCCGGTCCTCGCGAGCCCGGTTTCGCGATTTATGCTTAACAGTTTTTGCGTGCTTTCGCAATTTCGACATATTGTTTGCGAGCACGTACGCTTCGTCAATTATCTCGCAATACTCGAATATTCTCGAAGACTCGCTGAAACGATTATTTCTATGAAATGTCACGAATCGCCGTGACGCCTCGTCGCGATGACTCACGCATTACATTGTTGTACGAAATAATAAACAATTTGTCATTAATCAATTGCGTGTCTGTTTTCACGACGAAACCTCTCGTTTACAAAGCTTCTTCGCTTTTCATCTCATAGGTTCGCTTTATAGGCACGTTCTTCGCGCACCTGGGTCGCTCACGTCTCCTTGGGACTTCCGGTTACGAGTATCGCGTCCCCGGTGTCGTGATTCAAATATATCATAAGCCTCCCGGGACATATGCTATGACGGATTTCCGTGTCGAGTTCTCGACGATGATTCGCGGTTCGCGTTTAAGCGACCCGGTGCACGCACAACGTCGTGACCGCCCTAGGCGTGTTCGCATCATTCTACGTCGGAACTTCTCCTGGAAGTTATACGGTTCGCGTTTTCCTAACCTGGTGCGTCGATTATGTCGGGACCACCCTATATGTATTCTATGGACTCGCGACATCCACCCATGATAAAATTGATCGCGACTCTGGCGCGGTTCTCGTCTTCGTCACCCGTGTGACGTCACTCATTATCAACAATATCTCGCGTCTCGGCATTCGGCATGGTCCTTTTGCCACGTTCGTGACGTTAGTTCAATGAAAAATTCGCTAGCTCGCGAAATCAACAATCAGATATAATTACCGTGTTTCGCGCTTCGCGATCACCCTGTATGTGCCGCCGGATACGTCATCGTAGATAAACGAATACCTATATCGCTTGGATCGGGATAAAGGAAAATTCAAACGCAAACTTATTTTACACCCTATGCCGTCACTGGCATTTAATCGCTGATTCATTTACTCCACTCTATCGTGCCGTTGTTACATAATTAATTATTCGCACGCTTATGCGGGGTCTACAATGGGAGTCGCAAAGTCGTGAGTCGCAAGAATTGACCAATCACAGTTGATTATTCTTCTCAAATTCGATTCCCAAGTAGCAAAATGACGTCGTAATGACGGCGAATTTTGGTCACAAAATGACCAATCTGACGTCCTACATAGGTCTCGTGAGACCCGAAAATGACGTCGATATGTCACATCTTTACGACGTCATTTTCTGACGTCTTAATGACGGCAAGAATAGGACCAATGTATGACTTAATTGACGAAACTTTGACGTTTTAATAATCAACATATGACATCAGTTTTAGATATCTTCTTGATAGTTATTACATAACCACTGTATACATAGTCACCATAAAACATGTTGAGAGGATATTTTTCCTTCCAACATGTTTTATGATAACTATGCAGTGGTCATGTTATAATTGTCAAGAAGATGTTCAAAACTGATATGTCATAAGTTGTTATTAATAAAACTTTGTTTATGTTCAAAAGGTAGTATTGGTTTATGTATATTGCATAATATACAATCCACATTTAAAATTTATATGATATTTATAAATCATTATTTACAATAGTCATGTTATTTATAATTAATTAAAATATAATTATTACAATAAACTCTAAAAAGTAAATCAAACAACAATGAACTTGCCATAAAAAATTTAATATCTGACCGATCGAGCTACATGCACATTCTAAGAAGTTAAATGGATGGCAAGAGGTCCCTTGGACTTGAGCTGACCGTTTCTTGCGTTTGACCGCGTTTCTGAGCACAAGTATGACATGTATGAATTTACCTCTTCGAGGTAATAATGGCACTTGACACTTGCATACGTATCCTATTACAATGTGTAACACTGGAGAAGATATTTCCCGCTAAACGCGACATAAATACAAGATTCGCAGCACTAAAGCTTTCTTTTTAAATTTTTGCTAATATCATCCGAAATTTATAAAAATTCTAAATTTTATCACAATGCAGTTTCCTTCGTTTGAATCACGATTATACTGCGAGATACGACAAAAAAATGTAAAAATATGAATGATAACATGCGACTGTAATCTATATCACGTAGTATGAGAAAAGTATAAATAAATGCAGGTGTCGCCAATTATGTTCGAGAGATCGTTACGTCCTATTACAATTTCCTGCTAGCAAAAACGCGAATATTAACCCTTAAAGTACACACTATCTGTTTGAGACATAAAGTACACCCTGGGTCATTTTGCCCCAGCGCTACTTTGCCCAGGGTGTACTTTAAGGGTTGAAGTCCCTTAAACTTTTTGCGTTAAAAGTCATTATCCCAACCGGAAATATCGTCGGGTACCGGTGGATCGGAATCAGCTGGATAAGCGTCGAAATTCGCCGTGTCTGTAGAGCCTTGAACTCGGGGTAGTATTGGGGCGGGTCCAGAGTCCTCGTTTTCAGACCTTTCCAATTAAATCCAATTGAACCATCTGTAATGGATTCATAAAAATAAATTGTTATGATATTCTTTTATATCCTTAAAATGCTAAGAAATATATTTACTTGTGTTTCTGTATTTCACTGATGCCGCCTCTTTGATATCCAAGACGTTCTGCCGGATTATCCCTGAAAACACAGAGCAATTTGTTTATTGTTCGAGAAATTTGAATGTTTAACATTCGTATTTGTTGGACTTGGTTAGAGGGAGCGTGTGTGAATGGTAGCGGTGAAAGTGCGTTGTGTGATTTTAGCTTTGTTTCCGGGTTTAAAGATTAGTATGGGGCAAGTAGGGATAATGGAAAGATAGGGTGTAAGCAGGGGATGCGATGAGAATGAAGGGAGATAGTAGGACGCAAGTAGAGAAAAGTTATATAAAAGTATTTAGAGACCGTGGTAGGATGAGGTTATGGTGACGAGTCAGTTAGGCGATATAGGCGGGAAAGGTAATGTAGGTAAAGTAGGGAAGGTTTCGATCGATGATTGTAAAGAAAATTGAATGGTAAATGATTAGCTAAGGAGCCTTCGGCCGTAAATTAAGTATAGGTTAAGAAGATAGTTGAAAAGATGACAGGTTGAACTCAGAACACATGTAAATCTTAGATTGGGACAAATTTTAGACCAGGAAATATAGGATCAAGAATAAGAAGAGGAAAAAGAGGTAAAGGATAGAAAACAGAGGAGAGGACAAGAGGTACCCAAGCAACACATGTTAGTCAAGTTGACATCATGTAGACGTCAACCTGAGGTCAAGTAAGTCAAAGTCATTTTGACATCAATCAGTACCTCCATATTGACAAATTTTTGACGTCATTTGGATATCAAAATGACATCATCTTGACCTTTTTATAAAGGCGTGGGGCATGCGAGCACGCTTCGATGCGTTGCGGCTACGATAAAGAGCATAGGGAACAAGTACTACGTTTACGCGAGTGTTACTTCTGTAGTAACTTACGATAATTCACTCGTTTAAGCGGAGTAAATTATCGTAAGTTATTACAAAATCCCGTTTACGCGAAGAAAAATCCCGTTTACGCGAAAGAATTATCGTAAGTTACTACAGAAGTTACTACAGAAGTAACGCTCGCGTAAACGTAGTAAAGGTGTAAAATATAATACATGTCTTTATGGACCATTTGGTTTATTATATTGTCCATATGCTTCTCTATGTATGTTTAATATAAAATAACACAAAAATAATCAAAAGAATTTCTTTTATGTGGAGGTACTTGCAGGTCTGCCCCTGTATTTAGCTCGGGCGAGAACGGTATTTGTTATACCAAGCGCTGTGCACTCGTATTTAGCCACCTTTTAATAGCAGCTTCGGCATCTAAGAGCTTACTCCCATCAGGGTATAACTTGAGAAGTGAACCTGAAGGAAGTATGATTGTATAAATACTGAGTTTCAATATATCTAGAATCCATAGAGAAAAATCGTGCACGTAAAATAAGACATGAAATTGCAATAATTTTTCTCTAATGTAAAAAAGATAACAAAACTCTCCAATAAAGTAATACAGTAATACAGTAGTACTTTTTATTACACTCATACTAAAAAATATAGTCACTTTAATTTACTAAAACCTCTTTCAAAACATAAAAAGATTTGCAAGAACATGATTTACTTCGATTGTAATGATATTGTTATTACTTTAAAAAACAAAATTTGCAGGCATTACCAGAAATAATATAATACTCACAAAAGATTGCTTCCTTCAGTTTCGATTTATTAAAGCTAAGCTTGGTTTTATTAGTCCCATCCCAGCTCATCACTCTTGAGAGACGGTTTGACACACATTTCCTCATTAGCTTTCCTGCCGCCTTACCCTCCAACACACAGTCAGAAGCAACCGCGTGGAAGAAATCTGCCTGAGCAAAAATTTAAACGTAATAGTTGTATTAGACTTGGACATATAGTTACAAGTACATTAATTTAAAGGATAACTTACTGTGCTGATGAGGTTGAAAGAATTTTTCAAAGTTCTTGAAATCATCCTCGGATTGAAGTGGCAGGGACGGAAAGTCTTTTGGTTTCTTGAGAGCAGCTTCCTCCGGGTATAGTTTCTTCATAATTCGTTGATTTTGTATCATTATAAAATCCAATTTACTATTTAACTCATAAAGTAGCTCCACCTTGATTACTTCCACACTTGATGCCGAATACATTGGCTGAGATGAACAGGCTAAAACAATGTATTGCATATATTAGAAACAATATCATATAAAGATCTTAACAGCACAATTTGTCAATCCCTCCATCTTTCCTGCTCTGTTGTATTTTCCATACAAAAACTTCTGTCTCATGCTTATCACGAAGAGGAGAAATTAATGACAACAGTTTACAAATTAATGAAACACTTATACAAATTAAGAGAAAAGTTCAGTTCGTTTCTCATCAGTACATCACAGTATATCAACAGTATATAACACGTGGCAAAGATTCGTAGTGTAAAAATTTATAGAAATGTATGTAAACAAATAGCTTACATTTCCGTGGAGTATCAATCAGATGTGGCGATTTCTCATTATTGCTGCCGCCGTCATCTAATAGAGAAATCAAAATGTGCTGTTAGAATTAATAAATATGACCAGTAAGAGTCTAACTTACTGTATAAAGAGTGCACGACGTTATCTTGACACTTTAAAATTCGTTTTTAATTACTTGGTGTCAAGACACTGTCGAGTCTCTTGATTTCAGAGATCTTATGCGCTTCAGCAATAAAAACATCAGTATAAACTCACTGAAAAGAATCCTGGAAACTTTCTTCTTTGGCACACTCACACAGGAAGGAGAACCGTTTGATGGAGTTGTATGCGAAGCTTCAGTGCATCTGTCATCATCTATAATACAAGTTCTGTTTGAAGATGTTTTATCAGGGGTTTTCATTGAACTGAGTCTCTTGTCACATTTCATAGATAATGTAATTTGCTTCTCCTTTTGTCGTTCACTGGATGTAGTGGCAAGATTTGCCTTCGTTGATTTACCAAATGCAGAAGTACTCTTCTGTGTATACAAGGTACCAGAAACATCCTTTGAGGTTGACGCATTTCTTTGCTGAAGCGCTTTTAATCTCTCTCTGATGCCACTTATTTTTGGAGAAGGTAACACTCTGTCATCCTCAGAATCACTAGACTCCTGCATGAAAGTCTTCTTCTTTTTCTTAACATTCAGCACAGGGCTCTCCGTGTCCTCTTTACTGTCACTATCATCAAAATGTTTCTTCTTCTTAACGGGCCGTTTGCCCCTTCCCTTTTCTCCATCCGTTATTTCCGAGTCCAAGGCTTGACCAGTGTCAGCCTTCTTTATAGCTGCCTTACGGGCTACATTGTACGTACCTGAGAAAAGATAGACAAAGCTTCAATTTATAATTATAATAAGAGTTGAACAGTGTAAGGTATTGTCTACATAAAACTATGTATATAAATCATCTAAATAATTTATGTAGAAAACTTTTTCCTCTATCTTTATCTGAGGTAAGATTTTTTATCTATCTAAATGTTAGATAATTTTTATGGCAGTTGTTTTGAACCGCGGATGCAATTTGTTTCTTACATAGTAGTAGAGACATTCCCGAATAAAAGAAAAATGTTTTATTCTAAAGCCAAAAATAATGAATTTCTACTTTTTACTTATAATTTTATAATTTAGATAAATTATCCACATAATTTTTTCTGTTATCTATCTAATATTTCAAAACCAGATTACCTTTTTGTCAGATATAACTTAAAAAAAAAAAAACCAATTTTTATCTTTATCTCTGTTGTTCTTTACTATGGGATTTTTTTTTGTGGTTGTTAACCCCGGTTGGGGTTATTAACGCCTTCAGCCCCGCCTTTGGGCTATATAGCGTAGTTTGGTTTGAATCCGTGATTCTCTTCAATCTTGTGTATTCCCTTTTTTTCCTCGAACAGTCCTTTTTCTTTGATCTGCGATGATTCCCTATGTTTTCTTCCACTTTATAAATTCCCTTTTTAACTCGTACTTTTGAGTATTCCTCTCTTTTTCTTTCTTCCTCGTACAATTCCTTCTCTTTGAACTTTGATTCCTTATGCAGAATCCCTCTTCATCTCGTCCGTAGAACAACACATAAATACGCTTGTGTTAATCAGGAGAGGGGAAGGAGGGGCGAAAAACCCTCTCCCGATTATGTATATGACTGTGCGTATGTGTAGTTGTGTGTGTATGTCCGCGGTGTACTGAACTCGGTATGCCGTGGGTGCGTTGTGCCCAAGAAATTGCGCGGATCAATTCCCCCTGCTTTACTATGGGAAGCACAGGACCGGGTTATGTAATTAACGACAATTATAGTTTCACACGTTTAATACGAGGATGTGCAACGTACGAGTGCTTATACAAGACTGAACTAAAACTTACTAGATACATATAGAAAGGAATATACCACTGGAATCGAGAAAACTAATATGGCATCGATACAACACAAAAATCGATAGCTATATGCGATATATCGAATATGTCGACATCCCCAGAAAGTGTGGCGATTAATGTAGAACTGACTCGAAAAAACAACACTCCCCCTATCGACACACAACAACAACAAAAAATGCTCTACAATCAATTAGTTAGTTTTCAATTAGTTTTAATATGTCCCTGCATTTTGATATTTTATTTTTCAGTAATGATTTAGTCAGCAAGTCCGCAGGGTTTTTATCGCTTGGGATATATTGCACGATAACTTCTTCTTGCACGATGACTTCTTTTTCCTCCTGAGCCTCTCTTGTAAAATGGAAACGGATGTCCACATGCTTGCTCCGCTGATGATAGACGCTCTCCTTGCTGAACTTTATCGCGCTTTGGTTATCGCAATTTATACAGGTTGGGTCGTTCACGTAGACTCCGCCGCTCATGTGATTAAGGAGGCGCCGTGTATATATAACCTCCTTCACCACTTCAGAAAGTGCAACGTATTCAGCCTCCATGGTTGAAAGGGTGACTGACTTTTGTTGCTTGGACTTCCAGCTGATAGGGCCCTCTGCTAGCGTTAGCACAAGGCCAGTACAGGAACGTCGGTTGTCAACATTTCCTCCCCAGTCGGAATCAACATAGGCATAAAGCGGTTTGCCAGATTTGACGTAGGTGATTCCAAGATTAGGGGTGCCTATCAGGTATCTGATTACATGTTTCGCTGCTTTCCAATGAAATCTTCCTGGATTTGCATTAAAACGGCTCAAAGCATTAGCCGCAAATGATAGGTCGGGTCTTGTAGTATTCGCTAGGTAGATTAGACTCCCGACAAGTTCTCGATATGGCATCTGTTTCATCTCATCCTTTTCTTCCTTTGATGTTGCTTCATCTTCGCGTGATAATTTTACACCAGCTTCGATTGGAGTTGAAACCGGATTAGCACATGTCATCCCGAATTTTTCGATGATTCTTCTTACGTACGCCTCTTGAGAAACTCGTATGCTCCCTGTGGCTCCTTCACGTTCAACGCGCATCCCCAGGATTTCGTTCACTTGTCCTAAGTCTTTCATTTTAAATTTTTCACTTAGTTTCATTTTTACTGTATTGAGTATCTTCAAACTTCGCGATGCTATAAGCAGATCGTCAACATAAGCGATTACGATTACGATTTCACCGTTTATTTGTCCTACGAACACACATGGTTTCTAACTGATGTAAACCGATGCTCTTCAAGCTCTTCTTCAACTTTTGATGCCACTCTCTGCCGGATTGCTTCAAACCATATAGGGGTCGTAACAACTTCCACACCTTACCCTTTTCTTCAGGAACTTCGAACATGAATGGCTGCTCCATGTAGATCTCCGTTGAAAGATCACCTTGGACATAGGCTGTAACAACGTCCATTTGGTGGACATGTAATTCTTCCTCGATGCTTAACGCAAGCAAGGTGCGTATGGTTTCCATCCTCGCGACAGGAGCGTAGACTTCTTCAAAGTCTATCCCGTATCGTTGTTCGCATCCACGAGCCACTAATCTCGCCTTGTATCTTTCTACCTCACCATTTTGACGTTTCTTCGTGTGAAATACCCATTTGCAACTTATTGCTCTCTTGCCTGGAGGTAAGTCGGTAAGCTCCCAGGTTCCACATTCCTTAAGTGAATTGTACTCACTTCGCATCGCCTCCATCCATTCGTTTTTGTGAACACTGGACATAGCTTCTTCTACTGTAAGCGGGTCGTTCTCCACTTCTGCGATGTTTGCCGTCTGGTACTCCTTTCTCGGTCTTCCTGGTTGACCCGTACGTATAATCTTTGGCCTACCTGGCCCTCTCTTTGGGTTTTCTAATGAGGGTTGTACAAGTTCTTCGTCCTGATTCGACTCCTCTGACTCATCTTCATCTAGTTGATCTTCAGCTGTAGTCTCATCGTCATTATTTTCCGTTACTTGCTCCACTCTCGTGTTTTCCGATTGGAGAGGTAATTCTATGTTCTCTGGTGACTGTTGAGTTACAAAACGTGGATTTTCAATAAAACGGACGTCATAACTTTTTATTACGGTTGTAGAACCTCTGCGCCATAGCCGATACGCTTTCGATTCCGTACTGTATCCAACAAACACAAAATCTTCGCCTTTCGCATCCCATTTCGACACGCCAGGACCCTTCTTTAAAGCAGTTACATGAGAACCAAACGTTTTGAACTTCCTTACATCCGGTTTCTTCCCACTCCATAATTCCATCGGTGTCTTGTCTTCCGTTGCTCTCGATGGACATCTATTTCGCAGGAATACTGCCGTGTTTACAGCTTCGGCCCATAGCGACGTCGGAACTCTGGATTGCAATAACATGCATCGTGCCATTTCTTCAATTGTTCGGTTCGCTCGTTTCGCTACGCCATTTTGCTGTGGCGTATACTCGACAGAAAACTCCCTCTTGATACCTTCTGCCTCGAGGTACTGGTTGAACTCTTTTGAAGTGTATTCTTTCGCGTTATCAGAACGTACTTTTATTATTTTTCTACCATGCTCTCTTTCTACTTTGGCTACATATTTCTTGAATGCGGCGAAGACATCACTTCTCTTCTTCAGCATGACTATTTCGATGTACCTGGTTCTATCATCGATAAAGGTTACAAAATAACGTGCGCCTCCCATCGATGTGACATTCATCGGTTCACATATGTCCGTATGAATTAACTCCAGTGTGTTTTTCGCCCTTGTTTCTGAAGTTCGATGCGGTAATGCATGTATCTTCGCTCGGTTGGAAATCTCACATGGAATTTCGGTTACTCCTGATGGAATGTTGAGTCCGGTTACCATATTTTCTGTCTTCAGTTTGCGCAAATCGTTGAAATTAAGATGGCCGTATCTCTCGTGCCATAACTTCAGAGTCGTTACCGAACCATCCGCGATCATAACACTGTGTTGCTGCGTCGTTTTCACAACATACATACGATCTTTCTTCGTGGCTGTAAATACGGTAGAACCGTCCTTTCGCGATACGATCGCATTTTCTTTCCCGAACGTTACCGAATAACCACGATTCGTAATGGCTGTTACCGATATCAGATTGTTTCGTAAGTTCGGAGCATACAGCACGTTTGAAAGAACAATTCGACTCGCGGCATCTCGTGATGGAACATTGAGACTCACTCTCCCGCTTCCGTAAGCCATCACAACAGATTTCCCCGCCGTACGAATACCACATGGCGGATCATTGCTTATACTTTCGAATAACTTCTTGTCTTTGCACATATGCATCGTCGCACCGCTGTCAATGCACCATTCTTCCTTTTCCACTTCACAAGCCATCGCAGTTGTAGCTATCAGCACGTCTTCATTTTCATTCTTCTCAGTGGTGTCTGCGCGATTGGCTTTATTTTGTGGTGACTTTGTTTTGCAAACCGATGCACGGTGGCCAAACTTGCCACACTTGAAACATTTTCCAAGGAACTTACCACCACTTACACCACTATTTTTCGCGTGGATTTCCTTTTTGTTTGCACTCGGGGTGCGAGAGTACAATGCGGCACTATTTTCACTGTTGACGTTACTTCTTCTTCGAGCATCTTCCTCGATCAGCTTAGCTTTGATGACACCTACCTCAGGAATATCATCTCGGGACTCGATTGCAACGCGAAAATTTTCGAACTCTTCCGGAAGGCAGCTCAACAGCATTATCGACAGAAGTTCCGGCGGGACAATCACTCCAACGTCGGCAAGCATGTCAGCACGTTGTTGAAATTCGTTAACGAACTGAGCCATCGATTGGTCAGGCTTTATCTTCGACTGGTATAACTCTCTATACAGTACTGCCTTTCTGACCGGTCCCTGTGACTTATGAATTTTTTCGAGCTCGTCCCACGCTCCCTTGGATGTTGTCTGCTTTCGAATATGGCCGATCTCCGTCTTCGAAACGCCGAGAACGATCAACGCAAGCGCCTTCTCGTCTTTGGTTATCCATGCCGCTGCCGCTTCAGCATTTTCCGGTTTTACGATCGTACCGGAGACATAACCCCACAAGTCGTTGTACACGAGGACGCTCTTCATTTGCATCCTCCATACCTCGTAATTGTTGTCGCACAATTTATCGATATGTTGCGTGCCTGCCGCGTGCATCGTCGCGCCTTTTTTTTTTTTTTTCGGTAGTTACATACGATGTCACCGATCGCGACTCACTGCCTGTATTCACGTCGATACACAACCCGGTTTTTACTTTTTCTCGACCTCCCTGGGCCCATAACCTGTTGTTCTTTACTATGGGAAGCACAGGACCGGGTTATGTAATTAACGACAATTATAGTTTCACACGTTTAATACGAGGATGTGCAACGTACGAGTGCTTATACAAGACTGAACTAAAACTTACTAGATACATATAGAAAGGAATATACCACTGGAATCGAGAAAACTAATATGGCATCGATACAACACAAAAATCGATAGCTATATGCGATATATCGAATATGTCGACATCCCCAGAAAGTGTGGCGATTAATGTAGAACTGACTCGAAAAACAACAATCTCAGATAAAAAGAAAGTTATTATCTGGTACAACACTGCATGTAAAAGGAAATTAAATTATACGCACTATAACTATGTTCCACTATCACCGGACATTTTTTCCAGTCATTACTCGGATCGGCAAGTCCCATCACAAGCCTCGCTATTGCTTAGTTGGTGGCTAATATGGTGCCGTACCATTGTCTACGATCCATTTGGTAGCTACTACGTCGACTGTATCCTCCTCAGTGAATATAACTACGGAGTACTATAAGAAATAGAATATAAAACTTAATTTAAAATTAACTTATAAAAGTAGATTATTTATAACAAATAAAATAAGTCAATTAAAACATGCCTCATAATATCAAAACAATGTGTGAGCTAATGGGATGCAAAGATAAATATTTTCATCTGGAATAAGATAACATTTGCGAGCAACGTCTGAGAGACGAAAAAAATGTTCTCGCTCACTTAATTCAGACACGCTAAGAATTCCTATGTCAGTAGAGTCTATAGGAAACTCGTAATAGCTTGTCATTCGTGTAAACCTATGACCGGCCAATCTAATTTCTCCCTGAGGAGTCCGGATAATGTTAGTCAGGACTACCACATCATTTTGATTAGTTACAAAGCAGCAGTCAGCTTCGTTTACAGCAAGGGTCATGTTACGAGTTTTTATTTTACTATAATGATCTCCTGGAATCTCAGCTTGACCCTCTCGCCTCTTACTTAAGAGGATTTCCTGACGATCTAGTATTTTGTTGGTAGTTTTTCTCAAGTCCCCATAACCTTCTGAATCTCGATTGGCAATCTGTTGCAAAGGTTGATAGGGACACCGAAGAGAGCGCTTGATTAGACCAAGATGATTCTCAAATTTGTATGCACTGAAATTGTCAAGCACACCATGCTGCCGGCACTCTTCAGCCAAATGGATCAGACTGTGTATGTTGTAAACAGCAAATTCGCGGCCAAATATTTGTATAGAATGAGTAACAAATTCTCTCATCAACTCTTCCGCAACATCAATACACCGATCAAGCAAGTGGGGACTAGATAGAATGTATATAGAAGTATGGAACAAAAGGAAATTCTGATAAAGAACAGGAGTAAGGTAATTCTTGAAAATTTTACTCCATCATAAAGTGCTATCCTCCTCAATTCTTGGGCTTTTAGTCTATTACCTGATCGCTTAAATTGTCTCGGTTTGCGATTGAATTCTCTGGGAGTGTGAGGAGCCAATTCCACAAGAGCATTTGATACAGCTCTCAGAGTTGCATCGGTCAAAGTAAAATTACCCGGACCAACCAATAAGAATTTCAACCATCTCTTGAAAGCACCCTGATCTTTTAGATGCATGCTATCCAGTCTAAACTGGGAGACCATTCCAGTTCCAATAGTTTCTAATGGTGACACATTATTAGTGTGGTGTTGAGGATTTTGTCTGGTATTAAAAGATTCATCAGTCCTAAGATCAGCATCCATGTCAATGAAAATTTCTCGAGCCCGATATTTACGACCTGTGACACAGCACTTTTCACATGCAAAAGTTCCACCATGCCCAACACAGCACTTGATAAATGCTCGAGCAGGGGCATCCAGGATATAATTTCTTACTCTAAAAGGATAAACAGTTCCATTGATTTCAAAACCAGATTCTTGAAGAGCAGCCACTTCTGCAACATAGTCTTCCAGAAATGCATTTAAGTCATTGGGATTTCCGTCGCCATAAAATACTGCTATAATGAATGGTTCATCCTGATTGGCAAAACTTCCTAAAATTGGCCAAAAGTCTTTTTGAGAACAACTCTGAGGGAAAGGTTTCATCCCATCTATATTGACATCCATCATAATTTCTTGATTAGCAGTAAAATATTCCTCTGATAATTTAGACTGAATATTAGATCTGATGCCTTTATACCAGAGATGTCCATTTCCAATATCCTTCACAGGTGTGTTTCGAAGAGTACTCAGGAGAGATCTGTAGTCCTTTGAAAGCTGTGGGAAGACAACTCTTAAAATTCGTAGTAGTCCATTTATTTTCTGTCGAGTTACACCCCTCCTCCCCCATTCCTTAAGAATCCTCAACATATATGCGTTAATTTGTGCATCATTCACGACAAGATCATTCTCGATATTAACATGATCATGATTGATCTCCATGTTTTCCTCATCTTCTACTATAATATTTGCATCCCCATAGTCTGACTCTGTACTACCATCATTATATATCTCATTGCGTTCGTCTAAAATCATGGTTTACCAATGCATCGTGTAGGCCGAAATATTCTTCAGAACTGACATCACTACTATCATTGACATTACCAAAATTGTTATTACTGTACTCCGTGTCACTGCCAGAGATCATTATTATTATGAGCAACTATCATTTGTGCAACCCTTTCTTGGATACCTTGAAGATTCAATCCCCTGATAGCTTCAACACGAGCAATATGACGCCAATTGCGCCTGTGTTGCTGATAAAAAAAAATGAAACAAGAAAGTGATTGTGAGTGACACAAATGTAAATACAGTATTAAAAGCAAAAAAATCTACATTTTCGTAAAAAATCTGTACCAAGTATATGTTTTGACTCAATCTCTCTTGTGGGCATTTAAAAAATATTTAAAAAATTAGTAACTCAAAAAATCCGCTTGAAAAGAACACGTTTATAAAAACGTTTTGTTTTAAATAAATTTTAAAAAATCGATATTAGCGTCAAGTTAATCGTAGAATTGAATATCGTTTGAACAATTTGCCTTTGAATATTTTGATGATGTTGATCCATTATTCTGTTTCGGATTCTTATCTGATGACGAAGACGAAAATGAAATATTAGTGGCAATCATCGTTCAGAAATAATGTAGAAAGACAAAGTATCACTTTTTAAAAGACAAGATTATGTAGAGGTAAAAGAAGGAAGAACGTGTAATGAAAGATTGCGGCTAATTATTCTGTTCTAAAAAATTAAATCTATTTTAATTTGACACAATTTTAAGAATTGTGTCTAATTATACGTCCTTAAAAAATTACATATTTATAAAATTTTTTAATTAAAAGAAATATGTTGAAAATTTCACTACATAGCGTACCAAGATTACAAAACAAGGTAAATTTACTTGGTATGCTATGTAGTAAAATTTTCAATATATTTTTTCAATATAAAATTATGAATCTGTAATTTTTTAAAGACGTATAATTAAATACAATTCTTTCTAGATAATTTTGTAAAATTTAACAGAACATTTAGTCACTCGCAATTTTTTTTTATTCTTATTGTGCAACATTGAGCGAATAAAAGAGCGTTCTGAAAGAAACATTACTTTAGCACGCGCTTATGAATTCAGTGCACTCTTTGCCACTAGCAACATAAATTCTAGTGAGTCCTTTTATCTTTCGAACGAAAATGCCAAAGCAGGTGGGAACCCCTGTGAGGACATTGACTATTTCGTTGACAAATAATGTAATATTATTTTTATTTGATTATATAAGTAAAAGAATCTGGTCTAACAAATTGAAAGTTGCCATCGTTAATTTTTATTAATTTATCAAAAAAGGACAGATACACGACGACCAGATAACCGACATTTGTTGGTTCGATAAAGTGTCGATGTGTCGTTGCGGATGTTTTTTGATATGTCAAAAAACATGTGCAACGACACTCTAAGGGCCAGTTCCACAAACGTCGGTTAACTCTTAACCTCAAGTTAACTTATCCTTTGTTTCTTTCTAACGTCCCCCTTAGAAAGAGACGAAGAGTGAGTTAACTAAATAAGGTTAAGAGTTAACCGACGTTTGTGGAACTGGCCCTTATATATCGAACCGACAAATGTCGGTAGTTGTGTACAGAACGAGGCCGTTATAGCCATTTTTATGTTCAAAAATCGTAATTTAGAATCAGCTTGGCATCCCTCTTTCTTAATTATTTCTTAAATTAAAAATTTTTATTTTTAAATATTTTTAATTTTTTTAATTTTAATTTTTTTCAATTTTTCAATATTTGTAAATACGATTACATTATTTAAAAAAAAAATCATTATTTTAAAAGAAATCAGTTGTTTTCACGGCTACTTGAAATCAGTTGTTTTCACGGCTATTCAAAATCAGTTGTTTTCACGGCTACTTGAAATCAGTTGTTTTCACGCCTATTCAAAATCAGTAAGTAAATCACGGCTTTTCAATAAGTTTCAAATTATTATTTAACAACACCTTACTTTTAGGTTGTATCTAATCTTTTCGTATTCATCAATGGATCGTGTAAGTTTTAATGAATTAGCTGATATGCATCTTATGTATGGTCTTGCTCAAAGTAATGCTGTCGAGGCAAGAAGATTATACATCCAGTCTTTTCCAAATCGAGATGTACCGGGAATAGCGTCTTTTCGAAATGTAGACAGAAACTTGAGAGAATTTGGTAATTGTAATTAAAAAAAATTGAAAATAAAAATTTACGATTTTTGAACATAAAAGTGGCTATAACTCGGAAACGCCTCATTTCCGGACCTATGTTTGTATGAACTTTTTTGCTTGTTTTTGGGTCCCGAATCACCTCCCGAAGTGGAGTAGGCGATTTTTCGGACACCCTGTATAATTATATATAATCATATATTTATGTAATAATGTATATAAAATATAATTATATATATATGATGATAGATGAACAAATTTTTCACATTTGCACAGACTTTATTTTTAGAAAAAAAATGCAAAAATTATCCTTTTAATTATTTTCTAATTCTTTTTCTTATTATTTGTCTTGTACATACGAACAGAGATTATACAAAAGAAAAAGAAACATAGTATGGACACATATATAGACATATTTTATATAATATATTATATAATATTATATGATTAGGGGAGACCGGGGCTAAGCCGACACTATTTTTTAAAGGCAATTTTTAATATTTAATTAAAATTTTTAGGCAAATTCAATGATATATATTTAAAGAGTGTTTCTTCAGGTACAAAATTGATTCAGGAAGTTTTGCTGTACGTCGCTTTGTTTTGCCGCCAGGAAAGGAAATGTGACGCAAAGACAAATTTTCGAATTAAAAAATGACGGGGCGAACTCGACACCCCCCGGGGCAAACTCAACACTTTGTTTGATCGACACAATTTGATCTGGAACTTATTTTTTTATTGTTTAAAAATAAAAATACATTGTTTATCAAATAAAAAGACATTCCAAAAAGTTGGAATAAAGTAAACAATTAATTAAAATAATGAGAAAAAAAAAAGATTAAACTTTTAATTATCTTTTTCTGAACTGTCTGAAAAACAATTTATACACGTAAACTCGCGATCAGATGTGCGCACACATTCGTCATGAGCCATACGGTTGCATAAGATGCATTGTTTGTTATTAGAAGCTAATGAAATGTTTTCCGAACACACGCAACAGATGTTCCTTAAATTGTCATCGGAATCGGACGAAACAGTGACCTTTTTTGCGATAATGTCACTTTAGGTTAGTGTCGTCTTTGCCCCGATGGCGTCGTGTCGACTTAGCCCCGAACGTCGTTTTTTACTTTTGTTACTCCAAAAATATATAAATTTTGAAAATATGCAAAAATTATTATCGGATTCGTATAAAGCATCGAATTTCCCATCAAAATCACTTAGCGGTAGATTCGCAAGAGTAAAGCTCGATGAAAGAGTAGACATTTTCGAGAAATCAAAAAAATTACTTTTCACTATCAAAAACACTTATGTCGCGTTAAAAATTACACTATAACTCAGAATGTTACCAAATTCCGTTGATAATACTGGCACATAAAGACGCATTTACAGTAGCAAAGGCAAGTTTCTACGATAGATTTAAATTGGCAAAAAGCCTAGTGTCAAGTTCGCCCCGCTGTCGGCTTAGCCCCGGTCTCCCCTATATATATTTAGATGTTTTTATATAAAAATTTTTTTAGTGCGTCGAAACGTTTACGTTTCATTCCTCGTTCTCTGCCATCAGCCATAATACCGATCAGATTTACGTAATATTCATATAATTCGTATAATTTATTGAAAGTGAAAAGTATTGAAATGTCTTGTTTTGTATAATTCAATTATTTATTTTTATAATTGGATCTAATAATAATAATTAAGTTATTGGTTTAATAATCCGGATTTTGAGTCTAATAATAATACAATTGAATTAACTACTTATGTTTTTGGCACTCCGTGATAGTACATATGTAATTGATTTTTTTCTCAGTGTACTTCAATGTAGTAAAATTCCAACCTTACGCATCGCGTAATTTTGTTCAGCCGTCTGTCACCAGCAGCGAGGGTACTTCAGGGTACCGTTTTTGGAACACCAGCGCCGCCAACTTTCGCCCAAAAATTGACCACTTTCATAGTATGGAGATCGGTCTCCTTATATCTTACTCCCTGGAGAACGCCAAGGGACCAATAAATAATCGGCGCTTATGTCATGATCTTTATTTAGAATGACTTTCGGTGCCACGTATTCTGGTGTACCACAAAAAGTTCACGTCTTCCTTCCGTTATCCAACCGTTTGGCAAAACCGAAATCCACAAGTTTAAGATATCTAAAAAAAATAATAATAATACAATGAAATCTAAATCCATCTGCTAAGTACTACGGAGCATCTGTTTTTCGATGTATTGAAAATAATAATATTTTAATATGTCCGTAAAAATTCCATAATTTTTTTGAAATAATACATCATTATTATACAGATGAATGTATTCTTACCCTTGATTATCCAAAAGTAAGTTTTCCGGTTTAAGATCTCTATAGATGATGTTTCTGGAGTGCAGATAATCGAATGCTTCCACAACGCATGCAGTTAGTATAAAAGCGCGTAGTACCATCGTCGAAATGTCCCTTGTCCCCGAGAACGGTCCATAACTCGCCACCCAAGCAAGCTTCCATCAGCATGTAGAGGTACTTTCGATCTTTAAAAGTCTTAAAAAGTTTGACTACAAAATCGCAATCCGCTTCGCTCATGATCCTTTTTCTGACATAATGTGCTGTTGTTGTCGCGTCTCGACAATCTGCGCCTTCTTCATTTGCTTCAGAGCGAAGGATCGTGTGCTGTCTCCGGCAATTTGAACTAATTCAACTCTTCCGAAACCACCCACGCCGAGAGTCGCAATAGTCCGAAGGTCTTGTAACCGTACATCCCGGAATTTTTCGTTTAATCCAAAGAAATCGCAAGATTTGAATATACTTTTGATCAGTACGAATTAGTTCTGTTATAAAAAGTTAAGGACGTTCTCCGGTCCTTAGGAAAAATCGATTTTCTTAGGATTTTCTTGAAACTGTGAATATACGTTAATTTAGGTGTGCTTTATGCGTGGTATAAATTTCAGTACCTCTTCCAAAATAAAAAATAAAGATACTGAGCCTTAAAGTTTCAAAAAAAAAAAAAAAAAAATTTTTTTTTAAATTTAATTTTTTTAGTTTTGGCATTTTTTCCTTATAGAACTCGACGAGAGGAGCAACTTTGGTCCTCTTGGCCAACTTCGTATCTCTTACCGTTTGGCCTGGAAAACCTTTTCATTAGTAAAAGTTGAAACTTTGAGGCTCAGTATCTTTATTTTTGATCCCGGAAAAGGTACTGAAATTTATACCACGCATAAAGCACACCTAAATTAACGTATATTCACAGTTTCAAGAAAATCCTAAGAAAATCGATTTTCTCTAGTAATACATTTATAAATTGCAAATAAGTTTATTCTCCTTGCTACTTTTTTTTAAATTCAATTTACTTACTTTTCAATTCAATTACTATTTTTGTTTTTACATATCTATCTATTTTTATTTTTATTAATCAACTTATTACTTGGAATGTACAGTTTATTGTCCCATCCTAATGCTAAGCGTGGAACATAATTATGACGAATAATAATGAGTATAATCTGTTAAAAATTAAGACACGAGAAAAATAGTTTCACACACAAAATTAGTTTCAATAATATACATATAAACTTTACAATAAAAAATTATTTAAATTACTTACTTATAAATTATATTACTGCCGGATAAAAATAACTGTAATGCATGTGTAAGGTTGTTAAATCTTGGTAATGTCAGGTATCTGAGCAGATTAAATTCACGAAAAGCTGAAATGAAAATGCCAAAAAACTAGATGGAACAATATCTTCTACGCTGTAATGCAGTACTGTCGAGGCTCTAGAACACCGTGACCGCCGGGGCACGAAGCCCTCGGGGGTTCGCACGCGCTCCGCTTAACCGAGTAAGTAAGGAAACGATGAAAGTAGTGGTATTTTACCGGCGATGTTGCCATCTCCCACTTATGCTACATTCTCATGTCTCCTTAAGGAGGGTCCACATTATCGAGCAGAACCGCGAGCCGAATTTCGCCGCAACCGATCATGCGTCCACATTATCGATCCGAACCGCGAGCCAAACTTCGTTGCGAGCCGATCATGCGTCCACATTGTCGAGCCGACGGTCTCGCGCGAGGCGAGACAAAACATCAAAAGATGCTTTTTATGATCAGATTATACGCTTTGTCGGGTGGTAGACTGGTAGTTAAGCTTCGAGCTAGACAAATAATGACAAAAAAACAAAAAATGAACGATGAAAGAAAACGTGAGTAATTGCCCAGTCGCTGTATTTGATTCTATCCACGTATGTGCAGTCTACACGACTACTGATAGACAAAATGGAATGGTCTGATAAAAAATGTTTAAAATTAATTAGTGATTATGAGCAGAAAAGATTATTATACACGGGACGCTAAAAATCCCGAACATTATAACAATTAAAAAAATGCATATTTATATTTACAATCGTATTTTTAACGTTGCAATATATATTATAAATTTATTGCGTATTTATCATAGATTTAGAGTATGTTTATGCAATATTAAATATAGTTGGTACTACTCTAAATATAGCTTTATGGTTTGAAAAGGAATTAAGCTTTGAATACAAGAAAATAATAAAAGCACGCATATGTATACACATATTTAGTCGTCTTTTCCTGTTCTCATACTTTTTTTATAAGAAGAAATAAGTAAAGAACTCGAATGTGATAGTGACATGTGCAAAAAAAAGATGACGACATTATTGGCATCTCTGCAAAAAGAAAAAGCAAAAATAAAAAAAGTATGGAAACAGGAAAAGGTGAGTGAATATATGTATATGTGCTTTTATTATTTTCCTGTATTCAAAACTTAATTCCTTTTCAAACCATAAAACAAAATTTAGAATTAATATTGCATAAACATACTCTAAACCTGTGATAAATACGCAATAAATTTATAATATATATATTGCAATGTTAAAAAATAGATTCGGAGATTCGGTTCGGGACTCGGTTCGCGGTTTGGCTCGATAATGTGGACCCTCCTTTACAGTGCCAGACTAGAGTCAAGCTCAACAGGGTCTTCTTTCCCCGCTAATTTTTCCAAGCCCGTTCCCTTGAATGTCCTTAACGCACTGTAATACAAAGCGCACTTGCACGAACACGTCTCACCGTGTCGAGAAAACTCAATGGGCACACATAGAGAAATGCCACAGAGAACACTATAAACGCGGGACTGCAATTAACAGTCGAGCTATGCACACTGACGATAACCGCCACGTGCTCTTATAATACAATCACGACAACGTTAACTCGTGTAACCGGACAAACTTTCATCACGGTACTACCGCACGGCACAAGTGACTGAAACACGAGGCGACACAAAAAAAATAAGGTCATGAAACTAGAGGGCCTCTAGATACGAAAGGCGCAATAGTTGATCTAAGTGCTGATTGGCTTGCGTGAATTGCATGCTTTATTCTTTCATAAGCACATACTTGCATAACGTCAGCCCATAAAAAGATGACAGTATGACAGGCATAACCGCAAGTTTACGAGAAAAATATATTTTTTGCTATATAAATTGAAAACGATACGACGAAAAAGATTGAAGAAAAAGGAAGAGGTAAATTTTTGTTTGTATTCGATTTTGTCTAACATGATTTGAACTTGTTTAATATCTATTTATGTATTTTTGAAAATATTTTTAAATAATATGATTATTTTATATTAATAGGGACATAGAAAGTCTGAACGAAAAATCAAGAATACCACGAACAAATTAAATGGTCAAGCAGTGAATTATAAATCATCTAATTTATTGTTAGAAAGTAATCTCCTGAAAAGGTGCAATATAAACATTTTCTAATGTTTGTAATATTTTATTTTGTAATAAATATATATATTATATATATTTATATTTTGTCAATTTTGTCTTTATTTATATCTTACATATATACATATCTTATTTTTTTCAGCAAGCGACACAAATCGATACAAACATATTCTGTCTTCGTTATTTTCATTGAAGTTTAAAAACTTTTTAAAAAGTATACATCTATCCTATATCTATCCTCTAATCTTATATTCCGTAATCTAAATTTATTCTCTAATTTTAACATTTCCGTAATCTATTTCTATTCTCCTTGCCTATTAGTAATTCCTACTATTCCTGATCATGGCATTGTGTTGTGCATTACACTGCTCAAATAGATCAGACAGTTATGTTATGAAAAGGTTTCCTTCTAACACTGAAACTAAAAAATTATGGATTTCGAACATCAATAGGTCCAACTACAAATTTTCTATTAATTCCTATCTCTGTCAGGTAAACTATCTCCTTTGCTTTTACTAAATAAATAAATATTTTAAATAAATATAAGTAAATAAATAAATAGTAAAACAACAACTAATATAATATATAAAAAACTAATATATAAAAAAATATAAATATAAAAATAAATGTAAATATATATATATATATAATATATATATATATAAAAAGAATATAATATAAATATAAATATGTTATAATTAATAAATCAATGAATATAAAATATTAATAATAATAATAATATAATAATAATAATATTATTAATATTATAATAATAATATATTATATTAATTATTTATTATTATTATTATATTTATTATTATATATTTATTATTATTATTATATTAATTATTATTATTATATTGTTATAATTTCTTACTCAACAATATAACTGTTATGTATAAGGCATGTTATATTACAGTTATATTATTGAGTGGAAAATTATAATATAACAATTATACACTTGTACAAAAAAATAGGGAACACTTCATAAACCCTAAAAATTAGGCTATTTTCAAACTGCTGTAAGTCGGCGAAAAATTATCGTAAAAAAATTTAAAAAAGCATTTTGAAGCTTAAAGTTTCAACTTTAACGCACTTTCGGTGGATTTTAAAAATTTTTTTATTGTCTTAATAATTTTGTCTTTATTTATATCTTACATATATATACATATCTTATTTTTTTCAGCAAGCGACACAAATCGATACAAACATATTCTGTCTTCGTTATTTTCATTGGAGTTTAAAAACTTTTTAAAAAGTATATATCTATCCTATATCTATCCTCTAATCTTACATTCCGTAATCTAAATTTATTCTCTAATTTTAACATTTCCGTAATCTATTTCTATTCTCCTTGCCTATTAGTAATTCCTACTATTCCTGATCATGGCATTGTGTTGTGCATTAAACTGCTCAAATAGATCAGACAGTTATGTTATGAAAAGGTTTCCTTCTAACACTGAAACTCAAAAATTATGGATTTCGAACATCAATAGGTCAAACTACAAATTTTCTATTAATTCCTATCTCTGTCAGGTAAACTATCTCCTTTGCTTTTACTAAATAAATAAATATTTTAAATAAATATAAGTAAATAAATAAATAGTAAAACAACAACTAATATAATATATAAAAAACTAATATATAAAAAAATGTAAATATATATATATATATATATAAAAGAATATAAATATAATATAAATATGTTATAATTAATAAATCAATGAATATAAAATATTAATATAATATAATATAATAATATAATAATTATTATTAATATATATAATAATAATAATTATTATTATTATATTTATTTATTATTATTATTATATTATTATTATTATTATTATTGTTATAATTTCTTACTCAACAATATAACTGTTATGTACAAGGCATGTTATATTACAGTTATATTATTGAGTGGAAAATTATAATATAACAATTATACACTCGTAAAAAAAATAGGGAAAAAAAATAGGGAACACTTCATAAACCCTAAAAATTAAGCTATTTTCAAACTGCTGTAAGTCGGCGAAAAATTATCGTAAAAAAAATTTAAAAAAGCATTTTGAAGCTGAAGTTTCAACTTTAACGCACTTTCGGTGGATTTTTAAAATTTTTTTATTTTCTTTGTTGTACACCTTAAAAAAGAACACATTGTTTTGTTCCTTAAAATTAACTTATGTTTGACTACTTGAAACTCAATTAAAAAATTTTTTTTCAAAAAATTTAATTAACGTTTCATAAACTACATAATTTTACCTACAAAATGCTTTTTTTTAAATTTTCCTACGATTTTTTTTGACCGATTTATATGACTTTGAAGCAAAACCTGTATTTTTTAGAAAAAATGACGTAACTTGATGAAAAATCATCGTAGAACAAACAAAAAAAAGCATTTTAAAGCGCAAAATGTCAGCTTTAACGTGGTATCGGTGACTAAAAAAAATTTTTTTGTCTTCCTTGTTTGGTGCTAAAATTAAAAATGTTGATTTATTCCTTAAAATTACACATTTTTATAACACTCTGCAGTTTGATAAAAAAATTTTTTTCACAAAATTCAATACAAATACCACAAACTGTAACATTTTATCTACAAAATGCTTTTTTGAAAATCTTCCTACGATTTTTTTTACCGATTTACACAATGTTGAAGTTAACTCTTTTTTTCTTGAAAAATGACATTTATCGCCGACATTGGCATTAACCAATGTGCACCGTGGAGGTTGTCATTTAAATACTGCAGAAATGACGAGCTGCAGAGTCCTTATCTCTGCTGTGACACACACACACACACACACACACACATACGATGTGCAAAATCTGACCGACAACCTCCACGTGGTGCACATTGGTTAATGCTAATGTCGGCGGTAAATGTCATTTATCAAGAAAAAAAGGGTTAACTTCAACATTGTGTAAATCGGTCAAAAAAAATCGTGGGAAGATTTTCAAAAAAGCATTTTGTAGGTAAAATGTTACAGTTTGTGGTATTTGTATTGAATTTTGTGAAAAAATTTTTTTATCAAACTGCAGAGTGTTAAAAATGTGTAATTTTAAGGAATAAATCAACATTTTTAATTTTAGCACCAAACAAGGAAGACAAAAAAAATTTTTTTTAGTCACCGATACCACGTTAAAGCTGACATTTTGCGCTTTAAAATGCTTTTTTTTGTTTGTTCTACGATGATTTTTCATCAAGTTACGTCATTTTTTCTAAAAAATACAGGTTTTGCTTCAAAGTCATATAAATCGGTCAAAAAAAATCGTAGGAAAATTAAAAAAAAAAGCATTTTGTAGGTAAAATGTTACAGTTTGTGGTATTTGTATTGAATTTTGTGAAAAAAATTTTTTTATCAAACTGCAGTGTTAAAAATGTGTAATTTTAAGGAATAAATCAACATTTTTAATTTTAGCACCAAACAAGGAAGACAGAAACATTTTTTTTAGTCACCGATACCACGTTAAAACTGACATTTTGAGCTTTAAAATGCTTTTTTTTTGTTTGTTCTACGATGATTTTTCATCGAGTTACGTCATTTTTTCCAAAAAATACAGGTTTTGCTTCAAAGTCGTGTAAATCGGTCAAAAAAAATCGTAGGAAAATTAAAAAAAAAAAAAAAGCATTTTGTAGGTAAAATTATGTAGTTTATGAAACGTTAATTGAATTTTTTGAAAAAAAAATTTTTTAATTGAGTTTCAAGTAGTTAAACATAAGTTAATTTTAAGAAACAAAACAATGTGTTCTTTTTTAAGGCGTACAACAAAAAAATTTTAAAAATTCACCGAAAGTGCATTAAAGTTGAAACTTCAAGCTTCAAAATGCTTTTTTAAATTTTTTTTACGATAATTTTTCGCCGACTTACAGCAGTTTGAAAATAGCCTAATTTTTAGGGTTTATGAAGTGTTCCCTATTTTTTTTGTACGAGTGATTATTGTTACTTTGTGTTTACTGGGCATTGATCGCCATGTTGCATGCTTTATTCTTTTGTGCAGCAATTTCAAGTCAATCAGTTTGCGCCCCTCGTATCTAGAGGCCCTCTACATGAAACGAGAGACATCCGCGTAAACTATAATGAACGAGAGTATCACCGTGAGTTACACAGTTAATAAATCTCTGCCGGCACGAGCCGATCTTCTCGATCGCGGCAACAGTGAGACGACCGCCGATTGCGTGACAATGAACATAAGATTAGCGCAAGCGTGAAAAGTAGTGTCGAAACGCTGGGTTGCGCGCAGATAGGAATGCGGGCGCAATCGGCGCTGAACAAAACAAAATCGAAATGATTATTACATGCAATTTAAATAATATGTCGGTCAGGAAAATAGTTTACACATTGCATATATATGTAACCACTAATTACACTATAATTACTTAATTATATCATAAATTTACCGCTTTAATCTTAAAATTGCGAAATAAATATATTGTAGTTAATTTTCTAATTTTTATTTTATTATTATTTTATTATATATAACATTAAAAAGTAAAAATAGTTATGTTGCAAAAAAACGTTATTTGGACGACTTTCAGGTTTCTCTCTGATACGGTGACTCGAGAGTTCGTGTCTTGTCGTGAAAGCACCTTTACGCGTTATGGTTCTCTGAACGCACCTTTATTTCGCGCGCGTACATTTATACCGTGACTTGTTTCTCACATATTATTATATTAAGCACATATCTCTTGAATCAAGATCTAGGAAGTAAATGGATTTTTAATCTCGCAAAGAACGGGAATAAACTATTTCAAATCTCAAAAGAAATAAATTTAGTCATCTTATATCCTGACAAGGAAAAAAGGAAAAGTAAAAATCTTACTTTTAATCGCGTTACTCGCCATTTCACGCATTACGGCGCTATCGCACTTTTCACAAAACAATATATATATACCTATTTAATTGAAAACACACATTATTATTTACGTCGTCGCTCGACGTTCGCCGTATCGACACATAAAAGGAAATCAAGCTTTATTACATGAGAAAATAAATCTTATTACATAAAAAACGCTTTATTGTCTTTTTTTCACAGGAACGCACTCCACTCCTTTACCGCGCGTCCTTGGCCACAATGCAAAGGAACGGGCGATCGATTGACTTGAGGCCAACAGACATTCAACGAACGTTTGTTTCCCACATAAAATACTGATAATATTTTAATCGAAGTCCGCGCAAACGCATGATAGTTCGACGCGATGACCGTTTCACGCGCGGGCTCCACCAACAGTGTGTGAAGGGGATCGATGCGCCGGCAAGGCTGCGCAAGGCATAGCCACGCACACTACTGCAAGCTTCTCTGTCCGTGTACGCTCGGCGCAAAGAAGGACAGAACACGATTGTTGTCTCCTTCTCTCTTGAGCTATGACGTCGCTATGCCAGTGCCGGCTATGCCGGCACATTTCAGATCTCGCGACTCTCCGAATCTCGAGTTGGCAAATCGACGATAGGCGACGTTATTTATTGTAAACTTATTCTTTTCTATAAAATATCGAGATATATGTCAATCATTCTGTCGTTATTCACTGATATATGTATAATCAATTTCAATTGTGAATAATATGTAAATAAAATGTCTAAAAATATAAAAATTACCAAATGCATTGATTATAAATCTTTATAAACATAAATCTTTATAAACATAAAATCTTTATAAACATAAAAAGTTAAAAAATTCTCCGTTTTTTTTTAATTTGCAGATCTTGAAATATTTGTTTTGATTAAAGTTGAACTTTTTGTAAATGTAATAATGTATAAAAATCCACTCTTGGCCAATATGCACGCTGTTTTATTTTTAAAAAAATTCTTACATAACAAACATGATGATCTAACATTAACTTTAACATGATGATATTATCTAAATGTAAATAATAAAAATAAATATTAATTCTGAATAAAAAATTATAGCTTGTAGTATTTTTACTTATTTAATTTATTTTGTATTTATATACAACGTGCATACTGTTGCTCAACGAAAACCGTGAGAAGGTGGTGGTCTTTTCCGTCAGGAAGGAAATGTAAGGAACTGTTAATTTATTATTTGTTATTAATATTTTCTTAGTAATTATATACAACCATTAGGTAGCAAATAGTACAAAATAATTTCAATATTGAAATCATTGTAATAATAAAAAATCAATTTTTTACATTTCCTTTTGTGTGTGTGTGTGTGTGTGTGTGTGTGTGTGTGTGTGTGTGTGTGTGTGTGTGTTATTGCACACAAATTCTTAGCACTTTTATATTTCTTTCGACTACAACTTTCGAATTGTCGTCTCGACTACGACTACAGTAGTCGACCCCAAACACTCAACTTTGATGGTCAACACCTAAATTGAGTGTTAACACTAAACTTACGCCCAAATATATATATATATATATATATATAAATTAGATTACAATAATATTATAATAATAAATATTATATAATTGCGCATACTTTTTTACCTTTAATTACAATATATAATTAAATAATATAAAATATATGTATTAATATATATTAATAAATATATACAATATATATATAATAAGTGTCCGATTTCGCTCGATAAAACAGTTAAATAATAGAAATGGCCAAATTATGAGCAATTAATAGGTGTATATTTATTAAAATCAATTTAACAACAAATGTGTTCGCAATATAAAAAACAATTTTGACGTTTCGAGCCTTACTTGGCCTTCTTCAGAACAAACCGTATAATTCCAATTTAATCGCTTCTTAAAATTTTATAGTCCAGGCAACGTAGGCGAAAAACATGCGTTATTTGGAAATTTATTCTCGAAGAATGAATTCACTTAAAACCTTTTGGAAAGTGTTTTTCTACCCTTAAATAGAAAAGTTTACCTATTTATTTCATGTGCTCTTACCTATTTTGGGAAAAAAATGAAAAAAAAACCGATTTTTTAAAGAAAAATGTGAAAAAGTGATTATAATTAAAAAAATGTTAAATGTATAATCATGAAATTCATAGGTAATGTGTTTTTAAGTTTGCTGAATACGAATCTGAAGTAAAATTTTCAACATTATAAAATGGCGACTCAAAAGAGCGGGTAAAAAGCACAAAATTAAGCGTTTTTTTTGTAAGAATCGTTACATTTGTCATATTTATTCGTATTTATTGATTTTCATTTTCATTCAATTCAATGGGTTCATCTTCATAAATATCTGGACATATCGGTACGTTTAAGCAGCCCTGATTCCAGCAATTTTGCACACAGTTCCGTGCATTGAAGTCCTACTCTTCTACAACCGCAAGCTTTTCCGCAACCAGTTCGACAGCCGCAAAATATCATTTTTTAAATACTGTCTGGAGCTGGAAGTTGTTTCATAATGATAGGTGTAAAATCATTATTCCAGCTCCATGCAGTTGCTGGCAATTCGTATTTTCCACTTTTGAACTTGAAAATATACTCTTTTGATATGCTGCATTGCAGCATCTTCAGAGGGAGGCAAAGTTTCAAGTTTAACGTTTTTATCGCGCTCACTCGCACGCTGCGCACTCCGCGCGCGAGCCAAGAAATCCTATACAGTTTATAGCACTCCCCGGGAAATTCTATCCCTGTTTTATATACAATTCTTTTAAGATTCGGTCAATTATTTTCCGAAAAGTTGGAAAAATTTTGGATACCGGTTCCAAAAAAGATCGGTAATGAAAAATTATACACTTCATATCACTCCCCGGAAAATTCTACCCCTGCTTCATATATAATTCTTTGAGATTCCGTCAATTATTTCCCAAAAAATTAAAGAAATTAGAAAAACTGGTTTCCAGAAGATCGGTAACAAAAAACTATACACCCTATAGTACTCCCCGGGAAATTCTACCCCTACTTCATATACAATACTTTCAAAATCGGTCCAATAGTTTCTAAGATTACCCCGAACAACAGTACAAACGACAGTAAATACAACTTTTTTTACTAAATTGCGTGTAGCTACTAAAATAAAAGTTCAAAAAAATATTTCCGATATACAGTCTTAAAGTTTAAGATCCAAGCTACAACATCCCATAAGTTATTTTCTCAAAAAAAATTTTTTGTATTACTTTTTCGACTTTGAAAAGAGAGAAATTTTCATATTTTCTAGTTCGACATTTATTTTTATATACTTTTTTGAAAAATACACCTGCTTAATATTTTATTTTTCAAATAAAACATGTATCATCTTAAAGTACATATTTTCAGCTTTAAAAAACCCTGTTATTAAATTTCAATATATATTTCCTAAGCAATAATATCTGCAGTCAAACTTGTTGATCAATTTTAAAGTAACGAAATTTCAAGAAAACTATCAACTTTGAGGTCCCAACTTTAAAAAATAAATTTTTGTAATTTTTTTCACTTATTGCATGTTATCAGCACATATTTTAAGAATATAATGCTTTAATTTAGAAGTAAAAATCTGCAAATTTAAATAAATGGCAATGATATTAGTAAAATAAGTCAAAATTTCACATCGCTTCTCTTCAAATTCGATTTAAATATACTCAGAATGCTTTCTCAATTTTTCTATACCACTTGAAAATTAGTAAATTACGTCTACTTTCGAATGCTTTTTGTAAAATTTGATTCTATTGATCCAATCAAAAGTTACAACTCTTTTTAAAAAGTGTGCGCGCGCCCGCGTACTCTGCAGGCGGCTTCACACGGGATGGCATCGACGCACTTTGAAGCGTTAATTAAAAAATTATTACTCCTACACATATTAATATTAAGAAAACTTTAGATATGTTTCTTTAGTAAAATTTTCTCTTCTTTCGATTGGCATGGTTTATTTTTTCATAAAATTAATGTTTTTTTAGTTATACTCAAAAAACCGATTTTTTTGGTCTTTTTTGTTAAATAAAACATTTAGCACAGGGTTTACGTTGGTAAACTTTTGGGACATGTTTTCTGAAACCCAAAAGAACACTTTCCAAAAAAGTTTACTTTTCGAGGAGAAATTTTCAAGTGTTTTCCTACATTGACTGGACTATTAACGCATCAAATCACACTAAAAAGGACAGAAAATTCGCAACCGTCGCAACAAGTAAAAAGTCAAATATTGTAATTAAAAAAAGAGTATGCGGAATGCGGAATTATAATATATTTCTACAGGTTTTTAAAATATCTAGTATAATGTAATCTAGTTATATATATATATATATATATATATATATATATATATATACCTATATATATAAATTAGATTACAATAATATTATAATAATAATATTATATAATTGCGCATACTTTTTTACCTTTAATTACAATATATAATTAAATAATATACAATATATAATATTTTGTCAATTTTGTCTTTATTTATATCTTACATATATATACATATCTTATTTTTTTCAGCAAGCGACACAAATCGATACAAACATATTCTGTCTTCGTTATTCATTAGAGTTTAAAAACTTTTTAAAAAGTATATATCTATCCTATATCTATCCTCTAATCTTACATTCCGTAATCTAAATTTATTCTATAATTTTAACATTTTCGTAATCTATTTCTATTCTCCTTGCCTATTAGTAATTCCTACTATTCCTGATCATGACATTGTGTTGTGCATTAAACTGCTCAAATAGATCAGACAGTTATGTTATGAAAGGTTTCCTTCTAACACTGAAACTCAAAAATTATGGATTTCAAAATCAATAGGTCAAACTACAAATTTTTTATTAATTCCTATCTCTGTCAGGTAAACTATCTCCTTTGCTTTTACTAAATAAATAAATATTTTTAATAAATATAAATAAATAAATAAATAGTAAAACAACAACTAATATAATATATAAAAAACTAATATATAAAAAAATATAAATATAAAATAAATGTAAATATATATATAAAAAAATATGAATATAAATATAAATATGTTATAATTAATAAATCAATGAATATAAAATATTAATATAATAATAATAATATTAATAATTATTATTATTATCATTAATATAATAATAATAATTATTATTATTATTTAATTATTATTATTATTATTATTATTATATTAATTATTATTATTATATTGTTATAATTTCTTACTCAACAATATAACTGTTATGTACAAGGCATGTTATATTACAGTTATATTATTGAGTGGAAAATTATAATATAACAATTATATTATTGTTACTTTGTGTTTACTGGGTATTGATCGCCATGTTGCATGCTTTATTCTTTTGTGCAGCAATTTCAAGTCAATCAGTTTGCGCCCCTCGTATCTAGAGGCCCTCTACATGAAACGAGAGACATCCGCGTAAACTATAATGAACGAGAGTATCACCGTGAGCACAGTTAATAAATCTCTGCCGGCACGAGCCGATCTTCTCGATCGCGGCAACAGTGAGACGACCGCCGATTGCGTGACAATGAACATAAGATTAGCGCAAGCGTGAAAAGTAGTGTCGAAACGCTGGGTTGCGCGCAGATAGGAATGCGGGCGCAATCGGCGCTGAACAAAACAAAATCGAAATGATTATTACATGCAATTTAAATAATATGTCGGTCAGGAAAATAGTTTACACATTGCATATATATGTAACCACTAATTACACTATAATTACTTAATTATATCATAAATTTACCGCTTTAATCTTAAAATTGCGAAATAAATATATTGTAGTTAATTTTCTAATTTTTATTTTATTATTATTTTATTATATATAACATTAAAAAGTAAAAATAGTTATGTTGCAAAAAAAACGTTATTTGGACGACTTTCAGGTTTCTCTCTGATACGGTGACTCGAGAGTTCGTGTCTTGTCGTGAAAGCACCTTTACGCGTTATGGTTCTCTGAACGCACCTTTATTTCGCGCGCGTACATTTATACCGTGACTTGTTTCTCACATATTATTATATTAAGCACATATCTCTTGAATCAAGATCTAGGAAGTAAATGGATTTTTAATCTCGCAAAGAACGGGAATAAACTATTTCAAATCTCAAAGAAATAAATTTAGTCATCTTATATCCTGACAAGGAAAAAAGGAAAAGTAAAAATCTTACTTTTAATCGCGTTACTCGCCATTTCACGCATTACGGCGCTATCGCACTTTTCACAAAACAATATATATATACCTATTTAATTGAAAACAACACATTATTATTTACGTCGTCGCTCGACGTTCGCCGTATCGACACATAAAAGGAAATCAAGCTTTATTACATGAGAAAATAAATCTTATTACATAAAAAACGCTTTATTGTCTTTTTTTCACAGGAACGCACTCCACTCCTTTACCGCGCGTCCTTGGCCACAATGCAAAGGAACGGGCGATCGATTGACTTGAGGCCAACAGACATTCAACGAACGTTTGTTTCCCACATAAAATACTGATAATATTTTAATCGAAGTCCGCGCAAACGCATGATAGTTCGACGCGATGACCGTTTCACGCGCGGGCTCCACCAACAGTGTGTGAAGGGGATCGATGCGCCGGCAAGGCTGCGCAAGGCATAGCCACGCACACTACTGCAAGCTTCTCTGTCCGTGTACGCTCGGCGCAAAGAAGGACAGAACACGATTGTTGTCTCCTTCTCTCTTGAGCTATGACGTCGCTATGCCAGTGCCGGCTATGCCGGCACATTTCAGATCTCGCGACTCTCCGAATCTCGAGTTGGCAAATCGACGATAGGCGACGTTATTTATTGTAAACTTATTCTTTTTCTATAAAATATCGAGATATATGTCAATCATTCTGTCGTTATTCACTGATATATGTATAATCAATTTCAATTGTGAATAATATGTAAATAAAATGTCTAAAAATATAAAAATTACCAAATGCATTGATTATAAATCTTTATAAACATAAATCTTTATAAACATAAAATCTTTATAAACATAAAAAGTTAAAAAAATTCTCCGTTTTTTTTTAATTTGCAGATCTTGAAATATTTGTTTTGATTAAAGTTGAACTTTTTGTAAATGTAATAATGTATAAAAATCCACTCTTGGCCAATATGCACGCTGTTTTATTTTTAAAAAAATTCTTACATAACAAACATGATGATCTAACATTAACTTTAACATGATGATATTATCTAAATGTAAATAATAAAAATAAATATTAATTCTGAATAAAAAATTATAGCTTGTAGTATTTTTACTTATTTAATTTATTTTGTATTTATATACAACGTGCATACTGTTGCTCAACGAAAACCGTGAGAAGGTGGTGGTCTTTTCCGTCAGGAAGGAAATGTAAGGAACTGTTAATTTATTATTTGTTATTAATATTTTCTTAGTAATTATATACAACCATTAGGTAGCAAATAGTACAAAATAATTTCAATATTGAAATCATTGTAATAATAAAAAATCAATTTTTTACATTTCCTTTTGTGTGTGTGTGTGTGTGTGTGTGTGTGTGTGTGTGTGTGTGTGTGTGTGTGTTATTGCACACAAATTCTTAGCACTTTTATATTTCTTTCGACTACAACTTTCGAATTGTCGTCTCGACTACGACTACAGTAGTCGACCCCAAACACTCAACTTTGATGGTCAACACCTAAATTGAGTGTTAACACTAAACTTACGCCCAAATATATATATATATATATATATAAATTAGATTACAATAATATTATAATAATAATATTATATAATTGCGCATACTTTTTTACCTTTAATTACAATATATAATTAAATAATATAAAATATATGTATTAATATATATTAATAAAATATATACAATATATATATAATAAGTGTCCGATTTCGCTCGATAAAACAGTTAAATAATAGAAATGGCCAAATTATGAGCAATTAATAGGTGTATATTTATTAAAATCAATTTAACAACAAATGTGTTCGCAATATAAAAAACAATTTTGACGTTTCGAGCCTTACTTGGCCTTCTTCAGAACAAACCGTATAATTCCAATTTAATCGCTTCTTAAAATTTTATAGTCCAGGCAACGTAGGCGAAAAACATGCGTTATTTGGAAATTTATTCTCGAAGAATGAATTCACTTAAAACCTTTTGGAAAGTGTTTTTCTACCCTTAAATAGAAAATTTACCTATTTATTTCATGTGCTCTTACCTATTTTGGGAAAAAAAAATGAAAAAAAACCGATTTTTTAAAGAAAAATGTGAAAAAGTGATTATAATTAAAAAAATGTTAAATGTATAATCATGAAATTCATAGGTAATGTGTTTTTAAGTTTGCTGAATACGAATCTGAAGTAAAATTTTCAACATTATAAATGGCGACTCAAAAGAGCGGGTAAAAAGCACAAAATTAAGCGTTTTTTTTGTAAGAATCGTTACATTTGTCATATTTATTCGTATTTATTGATTTTCATTTTCATTCAATTCAATGGGTTCATCTTCATAAATATCTGGACATATCGGTACGTTTAAGCAGCCCTGATTCCAGCAATTTTGCACACAGTTCCGTGCATTGAAGTCCTACTCTTCTACAACCGCAAGCTTTTCCGCAACCAGTTCGACAGCCGCAAAATATCATTTTTTAAATACTGTCTGGAGCTGGAAGTTGTTTCATAATGATAGGTGTAAAATCATTATTCCAGCTCCATGCAGTTGCTGGCAATTCGTATTTCCACTTTTGAACTTGAAAATATACTCTTTTGATATGCTGCATTGCAGCATCTTCAGAGGGAGGCAAAGTTTCAAGTTTAACGTTTTTATCGCGCTCACTCGCACGCTGCGCACTCCGCGCGCGAGCCAAGAAATCCTATACAGTTTATAGCACTCCCCGGGAAATTCTATCCCTGTTTTATATACAATTCTTTAAGATTCGGTCAATTATTTTCCGAAAAGTTGGAAAAATTTTGGATACCGGTTCCAAAAAAGATCGGTAATGAAAAATTATACACTTCATATCACTCCCCGGAAAATTCTACCCCTGCTTCATATATAATTCTTTGAGATTCCGTCAATTATTTCCCAAAAAATTAAAGAAATTAGAAAAACTGGTTTCCAGAAGATCGGTAACAAAAAACTATACACCCTATAGTACTCCCCGGGAAATTCTACCCCTACTTCATATACAATACTTTCAAAATCGGTCCAATAGTTTCTAAGATTACCCCGAACAACAGTACAAACGACAGTAAATACAACTTTTTTTACTAAATTGCGTGTAGCTACTAAAATAAAAGTTCAAAAAAATATTTCCGATATACAGTCTTAAAGTTTAAGATCCAAGCTACAACATCCCATAAGTTATTTTCTCAAAAAAAAATTTTTTTGTATTACTTTTTCGACTTTGAAAAGAGAGAAATTTTCATATTTTCTAGTTCGACATTTATTTTTATATACTTTTTTGAAAAATACACCTGCTTAATATTTTATTTTTCAAATAAAACATGTATCATCTTAAAGTACATATTTTCAGCTTTAAAAAACCCTGTTATTAAATTTCAATATATATTTCCTAAGCAATAATATCTGCAGTCAAACTTGTTGATCAATTTTAAAGTAACGAAATTTCAAGAAAACTATCAACTTTGAGGTCCCAACTTTAAAAAAATAAATTTTTGTAATTTTTTTCACTTATTGCATGTTATCAGCACATATTTTAAGAATATAATGCTTTAATTTAGAAGTAAAAATCTGCAAATTTAAATAAATGGCAATGATATTAGTAAAATAAGTCAAAAATTTCACATCGCCTCTCTTCAAATTCGATTTAAATATACTCAGAATGCTTTCTCAATTTTTCTATACCACTTGAAAATTAGTAAATTTCGTCTACTTTCGAATGCTTTTTGTAAAATTTGATTCTATTGATCCAATCAAAAGTTACAACTCTTTTTAAAAAGTGTGCGCGCGCCCGCGTACTCTGCAGGCGGCTTCACACGGGATGGCATCGACGCACTTTGAAGCGTTAATTAAAAAATTATTACTCCTACACATATTAATATTAAGAAAACTTTAGATATGTTTCTTTAGTAAAATTTTCTCTTCTTTCGATTGGCATGGTTTATTTTTTCATAAAATTAATGTTTTTTTAGTTATACTCAAAAAACCGATTTTTTCGGTCTTTTTTGTTAAATAAAACATTTAGCACAGGGTTTACGTTGGTAAACTTTTGGGACATGTTTTCTGAAACCCAAAAGAACACTTTCCAAAAAAGTTTACTCTTCGAGGAGAAATTTTCAAGTGTTTTCCTACATTGACTGGACTATTAACGCATCAAATCACACTAAAAAGGACAGAAAATTCGCAACCGTCGCAACAAGTAAAAAGTCAAACACCTCAGGTATTCGTCAAATGTATTGTCAGTCGTCTCCTCCGCCGCAACACGGTGAACATCCGTGATATCCCTGCATACGCGAATCTTTATGTCACCCGACCGTCTTAATAGCAACTGAACACAGTATAAAATTATGATAAGAGACGCGAATAATTAAGCAAAAATTTTGTTAAGCGGAACACTCACATAAGAAGTCAGTGCAGCGAAAGATACGGAGACTTCCTTCATCGTCTCAATAGTATGTGTGATCATCGCGAGAGATTACAAGCGACTGTGGTAATGCTCGCTTCGGAAGGGCACGAATTGTTGTTAAAATTTCATATGAGATAATATGTTCAGAATATCAAAATAGGCATCGTTCCATAACTCCGTGTCCTTGTTTAAGTTTATACCGTTTATCTGTTCCTTTATATGTATCATCTCCGCCGTTAATCTTTTTTTATAATTATGTTCGATTTCCAAAATGCGAGCATTGTCCCAATAAAAAATATGACCGAATTTTACGCTATGCTCAGAGACAACCGTATGCTTTGTTTTATCTAATCTAATGTTGCTTTTATGCTCCTTTAATCTCGTTTGGAGTTGCCTTTTTGTCTGGTCGACATAGGAAGCATCACAATTTTTGCAATCGATCTTATAAATTACATCAGTATTTGTGAGAAGGGCGTTCTTATCTTTATGAACCTTAATAATGTTGTTAAGTTTATTTAAAATGCGATATCCCACTAAATTTACCGATTTATCCACCGCTGAGGCTATGATTTTTGAAATAGAATTTAAATATGGAATGGCAATAAAACTTTTTTCTTTTTGTAAACTTACTGCATTATCGTCTCTTTTAGTATTTTTTGTTAATTGTAATTTCCTCAGTCTCATATTAATTCGAGAGAATATCAGATCAATGGGATATCCATTGCTTAGTAAAACATTGATGATAAAAATTAAATTCTTATTAAAGAACCTCGGGTGTGACAATAATATAGCCCTGTCGACTAGGCTATAAATTGTTCCAATTTTATGTTGGAGTGGATGATTGGAAAAGAAACTCAGCAGTCTGCCCGAAAAGGTCTCCTTATGAAACCAATCTGTTATAATGGTATCATTTTCTGTTATAAGCATTAGGTCCAAAAGCTAAGACGGCCCTTGTCTTCGAACTCTATTGTGAATTTAAGCCTATCGTGGTAACTACCCATACAGCATGGAATATGCAAGAAATGTGCTATAAACAATCTATAAATATTTTAATATTCCACGGGTCATTCAGAATATTTTGTAGAAGTTCTATAAATATTCCATGAAATTTGTCCATTCGAAATATGCATAGAATATTCTACAAATGTCTAATAAATATAGTACATTTAAAAAATGCATAGAATGTTCTATAAATATTTTGACAAATATAGAATATTTGGAATATTTACGGAACATTTTGTTAATATTTTTAAACATTTATAGCATGTGCTATGAATATTCTGAAAAACTTTTCTAGAATTGTTATGAATATTTCAATAATAATCTGTGAACATTGCAATAAACATGAAATATTCAGAATAT